>NC_084573.2:39647500-39732500 GCF_033978685.3 Nerophis lumbriciformis
GGAAGTTTGCTATTCCCCCTTCAAAACAAAATTTTTGTAAAAACCGGTCACCTTTCTTCAAAAATTATCTCCTCTGAGCGCGTTTGTTGTTTCGGCTTCAAATTAACACAGGAGAGAGATTGAACCCTTCTGATTAAAAGTTGGCGAAAGAGTTGTGATACCTGCTCCGGTTTTGATTTTATGACCCTTCAAAGACCCGCTGCACTGATGCTCCTGCGGTGCTGTTTTTTTAAGATGGCTGCTCAAAAGCAGGAAGCACCAACGTGCCCACACAATGCAGACAAGGTAGGTACACTAGACTAAAGTCTTGGGACACTTCAGACTAAAAGTAGACAAAAGTATTGGGACACTTAGGAGTAGCACCTGCCAAATACGCGGGCCCGACCAACGCTGCTTGCAGCTCTAATTTTTAACTTGTTATTGTACAACAATGTTTAATATATATTTCCACATATTCTTGAAATAAAGCTGAAGTTAAAAAACGATTTAAAAAACCTACAGAATATTCTTCATTATTCATTAGTGTACAAAAATGCATGAGGCAAATACATAAATTGTTCCAATTTCCAGTAAAAAAGTGTTTTTATCTGCTGGTTAACATGATTATATTGTCCTTTATATGGAATTTCCATTCTAAAAAGACGCATAATGAGTTAAAAGAGTGGACAAGCCCTACTACTATGTCGCCCTCTTGTGGAGGAGCGAGGAAGCGCATAGCACGAGAAGTTGCATTTTCTTTCCTAAACCCAGCAAAAGTCTAACTGGTAAAACTGGGTTTCAATCACGTGACCTCGAGGCACTTTATTTACCTGCATGAGTGCAGGTGTGGGCGTCTTTTGAAAGGTTTACATGCAAATATAAACGTGATCATGGAAAGAAATATTTCAAATGTGACGGAGTAGATTTTCACGCTGCTAAGAGAAATATTTATTGTAAAGATTTAAGCATTCATGATCACTAAGACGTTACTGCTCACTTCCTTTCACACTCACAAGCATTTAGAGAAGAAAAGACACAGTTGGACTTATTGCTGCGTCACTAAGTAACGTATTTGATTGAGTGCTGCTGTGATCCTGACGATAATTGTGTTTGCAGTTGATTTCCTGCTACAAATATTAGTCTCATCTACAATTCATGTCTGCACTTGTTTTTATGTGTGAACTTGATATTTACTCTCATTATTTAGCTGTAGATGTCATTATTTAGTTATAGATGTCATTATTTAGTTATATATATCATTATTTAGCTATAGATGTCATTATTTAGCTATAGATGTCATTATTTAGTTATAGATGTCATTATTTAGTTATAGATGTCATTATTTAGTTATATATATCATTATTTAGCTATAGATGTCATTATTTAGCTATAGATGTCATTATTTAGTTATAGATGTCATTATTTAGTTATAGATGTCATTATTTAGCTATAGATGTCATTATTTAGCTGTAGATGTCATTATTTAGTTATAGATGTCATTATTTAGTTATAGATGTCATTATTTAGTTATAGATGTCATTATTTAGTTATAGATGTCATTATTTAGCTATAGATGTCATTATTTAGTTATAGATGTCATTATTTAGCTGTAGATGTTATTATTTAGTTATAGATGTCATTAGTTAGTTATAGATGTCATTATTTAGTTATATATGTCATTATTTAGCTATAGATGTCATTATTTAGTTATAGATGTCATTATTTAGTTGTAGATGTCATTTAGTTATAGATGTCATTATTTAGTTGTAGATGTCATTTAGTTATAGATGTCATTATTTAGTTATAGATGTCATTATTTAGATATAGATGTCATTATTTAGTTATAGATGTCATTATTTAGTTATAGATGTCATTATTTAGTTATAGATGTCATTATTTAGATATAGATGTCATTATTTAGTTATAGATGTCATTATTTAGCTATAGATGTCATTATTTAGCTATAGATGTCATTTAGCTGTAGATGTTATTATTTAGTTATAGATGTCATTATTTAGCTATAGATGTCATTATTTAGTTATAGATGTCATTATTTAGTTATAGATGTCATTATTTAGCTATAGATGTCATTATTTAGTTATAGATGTCATTATTTAGTTGTAGATGTCATTTAGTTATAGATGTCATTATTTAGATATAGATGTCATTATTTAGTTATAAATGTCATTATTTAGTTATAGATGTCATTATTTAGCTGTAGATGTCATTATTTAGTTGTAGATGTCATTTAGTTATAGATGTCATTATTTAGTTATAGATGTCATTATTTAGTTATAAATGTCATTATTTAGTTATAGATGTCATTATTTAGCTGTAGATGTCATTATTTAGTTATAGATGTCATTATTTAGTTATAGATGTCATTATTTAGCTATAGATGTCATTATTTAGCTATAGATGTCATTATTTAGCTATAGATGTCATTATTTAGCTATAGATGTCATTATTTAGTTATAGATGTCATTATTTAGTTATAGATGTCATTATTTAGTTATAGATGTCATTATTTAGCTATAGATGTCATTATTTAGTTATAGATGTCATTATTTAGCTATAGATGTCATTATTTAGCTGTAGATGTCATTATTTAGTTATAGATGTCATTATTTAGCTATAGATGTCATTATTTAGCTATAGATGTCATTATTTAGTTATAGATGTCATTATTTAGTTATAGATGTCATTATTTAGCTATAGATGTCATTATTTAGCTGTAGATGTCATTATTTAGTTATAGATGTCATTATTTAGCTATAGATGTCATTATTTAGCTATAGATGTCATTATTTAGTTATAGATGTCATTATTTAGCTATAGATGTCATTATTTAGCTATAGATGTCATTATTTAGCTATAGATGTCATTATTTAGTTATAGATGTCATTATTTAGCTATAGATGTCATTATTTAGCTATAGATGTCATTATTTAGTTATAGATGTCATTATTTAGCTATAGATGTCATTATTTAGCTATAGATGTCATTATTTAGCTATAGATGTCATTATTTAGCTATAGATGTCATTATTTAGCTATAGATGTCATTATTTAGTTATAGATGTCATTATTTAGCTATAGATGTCATTATTTAGTTATAGATGTCATTATTTAGTTATAGATGTCATTATTTAGTTATAGATGTCATTATTTAGTTATAGATTTCATTATTTAGTTATAGATGTCATTATTTAGTTATAGATGTCATTATTTAGTTATAGATGTCATTATTTAGTTATAAATGTCATTATTTAGCTATAGATGTCATTATTTAGTTATAGATGTCATTATTCCATGCATTAGGTGTTATAAGGCGCATTGTGGAGATTTGAGAAATAAAAAAGGATTTTAAGTGCGCCTTATAGTCTGAAAATATGGTATGTGAAAATACTGAACACGTAAACAAAAACATTGAACATTGTTCACGTGTTCAATGACTTTGTTCCTGTTGATTGCTTACATAATCTCAAATAAGTCACGTACCAAAAGTATTGACATTTTGATTTGAGAATGATATCACAGCAGAAAGATCTGGTATCGTATTTCAGTATCGATCACTGTTGTGCAAAGAAAGGAGAAGAAGAAGCAGGTCAAAGGTGAAGCTTGTTATTACCTTTGTGCGTCTGTGGGTGGCGCTAACATTACATTTGTTGTTGTTTTTTGGCCGTAGAAAAGACTAGAGTGAAGACTGCGTCTGCGGCCCGGGCATCAAGGCCGTGGCGCCGTAGTCTTGTCCCGAGGCCTTGGACTCCTCCTAAAATAAGAGGCGCTGATCACTGGTCACCACCGTGTTAGTCACTGGCAGGAGAAGGGTCAGCATGACCTTTGACCCCAGCAGGTTTGAAGCACAATGTCATTGGAAAAAGAACACTGTTCTCTTCTATTTATCACTTACTTATATTGTGTTACTGCAGATGTTGTGATATACAGGTAAAAGCCAGTCAATTAGAATATTTAGAAAAACTTGATTTATTTCAGTAATTGCATTCAAAAGGTGTAACTTGTACATTATATTTATTCATTGCACACAGACTGATGCATTCAAATGTTTATTTCATTTAATTTTGATGATTTGAAGTGGCAACAAATGAAAATCCAAAATTCCGTGTGTCACAAAATTAGAATATTACTTAAGGCTAATACAAAAAAGGGATTTTTAGAAATGTTGGCCAACTGAAAAGTATGAAAATGAAAAATATGAGCATGTACAATACTCAATACTTGGTTGGAGCTCCTTTTGCCTCAATTACTGCGTTAATGCGGCGTGGCATGGAGTCGATGAGTTTCTGGCACTGCTCAGGTGTTATGAGAGCCCAGGTTGCTCTGATAGTGGCCTTCAACTCTTCTGCGTTTTTGGGTCTGGCATTCTGCATCTTCCTTTTCACAATACCCCACAGATTTTCTATGGGGCTAAGGTCAGGGGAGTTGGCGGGCCAATTTAGAACAGAAATACCATGGTCCGTAAACCAGGCACGGGTAGATTTTGCGCTGTGTGCAGGCGCCAAGTCCTGTTGGAACTTGAAATCTCCATCTCCATAGAGCAGGTCAGCAGCAGGAAGCATGAAGTGCTCTAAAACTTGCTGGTAGACGGCTGCGTTGACCCTGGATCTCAGGAAACAGAGTGGACCGACACCAGCAGATGACATGGCACCCCAAACCATCACCCAACCATGCAAATTTTGCATTTCCTTTGGAAATCGAGGTCCCAGAGTCTGGAGGAAGACAGGAGAGGCACAGGATCCACGTTGCCTGAAGTCTAGTGTAAAGTTTCCACCATCAGTGATGGTTTGGGGTGCCATGTCATCTGCTGGTGTCGGTCCACTCTGTTTCCTGAGATCCAGGGTCAACGCAGCCGTCTACCAGCAAGTTTTAGAGCACTTCATGCTTCCTGCTGCTGACCTGCTCTATGGAGATGGAGATTTCAAGTTCCAACAGGACTTGGCGCCTGCACACAGCGCAAAATCTACCCGTGCCTGGTTTACGGACCATGGTATTTCTGTTCTAAATTGGCCCGCCAACTCCCCTGACCTTAGCCCCATAGAAAATCTGTGGGGTATTGTGAAAAGGAAGATGCAGAATGCCAGACCCAAAAACGCAGAAGAGTTGAAGGCCACTATCAGAGCAACCTGGGCTCTCATAACACCTGAGCAGTGCCAGAAACTCATCGACTCCATGCCACGCCGCATTAACGCAGTAATTGAGGCAAAAGGAGCTCCAACCAAGTATTGAGTATTGTACATGCTCATATTTTTCATTTTCATACTTTTCAGTTGGCCAACATTTCTAAAAATCCCTTTTTTGTATTAGCCTTAAGTAATATTCTAATTTTGTGACACACGGAATTTTGGATTTTCATTTGTTGCCACTTCAAATCATCAAAATTAAATGAAATAAACATTTGAATGCATCAGTCTGTGTGCAATGAATAAATATAATGTACAAGTTACACCTTTTGAATGCAATTACTGAAATAAATCAAGTTTTTCAAAATATTCTAATTTACTGGCTTTTACCTGTATATATATGTTAGGCCATATCGCCCATCCCTTATGGCAATGAAGCCCTACTTCTTACTATTTCACCAGAAACCAACTGCTGTACGTTGGACTCTCAACATCCATGGACAGGGGAAAATGATAATAAATACCGTATTGACCCCAATATAAGACATAGTCTATTTACCCTTGTAAAACGTATAAGGCACAGGTGTCAAAGTCAAGGCCCGAGGGTCAGATCTGGCCCGTAAACACCTGGAAAGTATGTGTGTCAATAAAGTACTTCATATTTTCTCACTACATGTAATTGATTTTTTTTCATTTTGACAGAAAAAATATATGTACTGCTTGAAATTGCACACCTTTTAAACTTTAATAGTATCCATTATTGCAACAAATATTACAGTATATTATCATACTTTACAAACATGTTTTTGTGTAAATAAAAATACTTAAATTTACAGCAAACTACCCATCAAATTAATACAAATGACAATACATTTTACGTTGTTCTTTACAGCATATTACTGTAAATTGAACAAAAACTACTACTGTTTTCTGCGTTAAAATTCTGTTGACTGAGCTGCCAGTTTTTGACTGTAAAAACTATGGTTGTTGTTTTTAACGGTGTATTACTATATATATATATATATATATATATATATATATATAATAAATTAAGATTCTCAGTCTTTTTTTCAAAGAGACTATAAATATTTAAAAATATATATACATAGAAAAATATAAAGTAAATAAGGGGGAAAAGTGTGGAATTCTACAGGAAAAAAAGGTATTTTCATTGGAATGAAAGTGTAATTTTCAAAAAAATATGTATATAAATATGACCCTATATATATATATAAAACATATTTAATAAATTAAGATTTTCAGTCTTTTTTTAAAGAAATGAAAATATTGATTTTACAAGTACAATGTTGCAAATCAGAAATACTTTATTAATCCCAGAGGGGAAATTAAAATTTTCAGCACAATAAATAATATAATAAATAATAAAGAAATTATATAATATATATATATATATAATATATATATATATATATATATATATATATATATATATATATATATATATATATATATATATTTATTATAATAAATAATATAATAAGCAAAATGTTTTTTTCTTTTTTTTTTTAAGTCCCCTTGTTATGAGAAAATAATTTGATGTAAATTGTTTTATTTATTGCATTATTTGGATTTAAAGAATCACATTTTAAGACACTATAGTCATACGTTTAGAGAAAAAATATATATAATACAAATAAAGTCATGATAAGGGGGAAAAATGTGGAATTCTACAAGAAAAAAAGGTATTTTGATTGGAATAAAAGTGTATTTTTTCTTTTAAAAAAATGATATAACCCTATATATATATATATATATATATATATATATATATATATATATATTTATAATATAATATATTTAATAAATTAAGATTCTCAGTCTTTTTAAAAAGCCTGAACATATTGATTTTACAAGTAAAATGTTGCAAATAATTAAAAAGCTTTTTTTTTTTTTAAGTCCCAATGTTATGAGAAAATAATTTGATGTGAATTACTTTTTTATTTATTGCATTATTTGGATTTAAAGGATCACATTTTAAGACACTATAGTCATACATTTAGAGACAAAATAAAAAATTGTAAGAATAAAGTCATAATAAGGGTAAAAGTGTGGAATTCTACAAGAAAAAAACGTTTTTTTCATCTGAATAAAAGTGTAATTTAAAAAAATTATATATATATATATATATATATATATAAATTATAAATATAACCCTATTTTGTGAATACAAAGTTTTTACTGTAAAATGGACAGTCTATTTAAAACAAATGATATAATTAATAATGAAATCCAGAGTCAAATCCCTACATTATTCACTGTTACAAGTGGCCCTCTGATGGCAGCCATCAATGAACAGCACTTTGACATCCCTGCTCTAAAGACTCTAAAGACATACACACATGCTGACCAGCTGGGGATTCCCTCACATGACCAGGACCTTGACAGAGACACCTGTTTCTTCAAGGTTATTAGCATATACTTACAAAGTGTAGAAAAAGAGGTCTTATATTGGGGTGAATATTGTACAACGGTGTAATTACATTTAAATGTACATTAGGAAGCAGCGTTTGGAAAAGATGCAAAGAGAAGTTATTGCAGGCATGCAGTAGGAACACAAAAATAACCAGCGGCCGTTATTTCCAGGGAAGCAGAGGACACACACACACACACGACCTTGACAGGAAGACAACACACACACTTGTGCTTCACACTTACTTCTGCTTTGGCCAACACATTTGCTTTTTGTCTCCGCAGATCAGACTTGATGAAGCCTGCAGTGAACAAGCAGAATAAAAAAATACAGTCTTGAATATACAGAAGACACAACCTGAATAATCATTGACTAAACAATACTTGTGTCTTTGCAGTGATACAAGTCCCTTCCCAAGAATGCATGGTATTGGGGTAAAACAACTGAAAGTTGACATTGTTCAGCTGCAATTCACACAAATGATTAACTACATGTTGCACTTGAAGGTTTTAACCTTTGTATTCAAACACTTCATGGACTAGAACCCCTGATTTTGGAACAACAAGTATGTTGTATACAATAAGTGTACTTATTCCAGCTTGTACAAAACCCTAAAAGCAGTGAAGTTGTCAGGTTGTGTAAATGGTAAATAAAAAGAGAATACAACAAATCCTTTTCAACTTATATTCAATTGAATAGACTGCAAAGACAAGATATTTCATGTTCACACTGAGAAACTTTCTTCTTTTTTGCAAATATTAGCTCATTTGGAATTTGATGGCTGCAACATGTTTCAAAAAAGCTGGCACAAGTGGCAAAATAGTTTTTATAGCCGCTAGAAGACTTAAGGGGCTGATTAATTAAGGTCTGAAATTAAAAATATTACACATATCTATTCAGCAACTTAATTTTATAATTGTATAGCCGCTAGAAGACTTAAGGGGCCGATTAACAAAAAAGTCAGAAATAAAAAATATTAGACATATCATGTATTCAGCAACATCATTTTATAATTTTATAGCCGCTAGAAGACTTAAGGGGCTGATTAAAAAAGGGCAGAAATAAAAAAAACATTAGACATATAGTTTATTCAGCAACATCATTTTATATATTTTTTTGGCCCCCAAAAATTTAAGGGACTGATTAAAAAATGTCAGAAATTAAAAATACTAGACATATTGTCAATTCAGCAACATCATTTTATAATTTTATAGCCGCTAGGAAACTTAAGGGGCTGATTAAAAAAGGTCAGAAATAAAAAATATTAGACATATTGTCTATTCAGCAACATCATTTTATAGCCGCTAGAAGACTTAAGGGGCGGTATAGCTCGGTTGGTAGAGTGTCCATGCCATCAACCTGAGGGTTGCAGGTTCGATCCCCGTTTCCACCATCCTAGTCACTGCCGTTGTGTCCTTGGGCAAGACACTTTACCCACCTGCTCCCAGTGCCACCCACACTGCTTTAAATGTAACTTAGATATTGGGTTTTCACTATGTAAAGCGCTTTGAGTCACTAGAGAAAAGCGCTATATAAATATAATTCACTTCACTTCACTTCACTAAGGGGCTGATTAATAAAGGTCAGAAATAAAAAATATTAGACATATCGTCTATTCAGCAACATTATTTTATATTTTTTTTGGCCCCCAAAACTTTAAGGGACTGATTAAAAAATGTCTGAAATTAAAAATATTAGACATATCCTCTATTTAGCAACTTAATTTTATAGCCGCTAGAATACTTAAGGGGCTGATTAACAAAAAAGTCAGAAATAAAAAATATTAGACATATCATGTATTCAGCAACATCATTTTATAATTTTATAGCCGCTAGAAGACTTAAAGGGCTGATTAAAAGAAAAGTCAGAAATAAAAAATATTAGACATATCGTCTATTCAGCAACTTAATTTTATAATTTTATAGCCACTAGAAGACTTAAGGGGCTGATTAACAAAAAAGTCAGAAATAAAAAATATTAGACATATCATGTATTCAGCAACATCATTTTATAATTTTGTAGCCGCTAGAAGACTTAATGGGCTGATTAAAAAAGGTCAGAAATTAAAAATGTTAGACATATCGTCTATTCAGTAACATCATTTTATAATTTTTTTGGCCCAAAAAAATTTAAAGGGACTGATTAAAAAAGGTCAGAAATAAAAAATATTAGACATGTTGTCAATTCAGCAACATCATTTTATAATTTTATAGCCGCTGGGAGACTTAAGGGGCTGATTGAAAAAGGTCAGAAATAAAAAATATTAGACATATCGTCTATTCAGCAACATCATTTTATAATTTTATAGCTGCTAGAAGACTTAAGGGGCTGATTAACAAAAAAGTCAGAAATAAAAAATATTAGTCATATCATGTATTCAGCAACATCATTTTATAATTTTATAGCCGCGAGAAGACTTAAGGGGCTGATTAAAAAAGGTCAGAAATAAAAAAATATCAGACATATCATCTATTCAGCAACATCATTTTATTTATTTTTTTGGCCCCCAAAAATTTAAGGGACTGATTAAAAAATGTCAGAAATTAAAAATATTAGACATATTGTCAATTCAGCAACATCATTTTATAATTTTATAGCCGCTAGGAAACTTAAGGGGCTGATTGAAAAAGGTCAGAAATAAAAAATATTAGACATATCGTCTATTCAGCAACATCATTTTATAATTTTATAGCCGCTAGAAGACTTAAGGGGCTGATTAACAAAAAAGTCAGAAATTAAAAAGATTAGACATATTGTCAATTCAGCAACATCACTTTATAATTTTATAGCCGCTAGGAAACTTAAGGGGCTGATTAAAAAAGGTCATAAATAAAAAATATTAGACATATTGTCTATTCAGCAACATCATTTTATAGCCGCTAGAAGACTTAAGGGGCTGATTAATAAAGGTCAGAAATAAAAAATATTAGACATATCGTCTATTCAGCAACATCATTTTATATATTTTTTGGCCCCCAAAAATTTAAGGGACTGATTAAAAAATGTCAGAAATTAAAAATATTAGACATATTGTCAATTCAGCAACATCATTTTATAATTGTATAGCCGCTAGGAAACTTAAGGGGCTGATTAAAAAAGGTCAGAAATAAAAAATATTAGACATATTGTCTATTCAGCAACATCATTTTATAGCCGCTAGAAGACTTAAGGGGCTGATTAATAAAGGTCAGAAATAAAAAATATTAGATATATCGTCTATTCAGCAACATCATTTTATATTTTTTTTGGCCCCCAAAAATTTAAGGGACTGATTAAAAAATGTCTGAAATTAAAAATATTAGACATATCCTCTATTTAGCAACTTAATTTTATAATTTTATAGCCGCTAGAAGACTTAAGGGGCTGATTTAAAAAAAAGTCAGAAATAAAAAAATGTTAGACATATCGTCTATTCAGCAACTTAATTTTATAATTTTATAGCCGCTAGGAAACTTAAGGGGCTGATTAAAAAAGGTCAGAAATAAAAAATATTAGACATATTGTCTATTCAGCAACATCATTTTATAGCCGCTAGAAGACTTAAGGGGCTGATTAATAAAGGTCAGAAATAAAAAATATTAGACATATCGTCTATTCAGCAACATCATTTTATAGCCGCTAGAAGACTTAAGGGGCTGATTAATAAATGATAAATGGGTTATACTTGTATAGGTCAGAAATAAAAAATATTAGACATATCGTCTATTCAGCAACATCATTTTATATTTTTTTTGGCGCCCCAAAAATTTAAGGGACTGATTAAAAAATGTCAGAAATAAAAAATATTAGACATATTGTCAATTCAGCAACATCATTTATAATTTTATAGCCGCTAGGAAACTTAAGGGGCTGATTGATTAAAAAAGGTCAGAAATAAAAAATATTAGACATATCGTCTATTCAGCAACATAATTTCATAATTTTATAGCCACTAGAAGACTTAAGGGGCTGATTAAGAAAAAAGTCAGAAATAAAAATATTAGATATATCGTCTATTCAGCAACTTAATTTTATAATTGTATAGCCGCTAGAAGACTTAAGGGGCTGATTAACAAAAAAGTCAGAAATAAAAAATATTAGACATATCATATATTCAGCAACATCATTTTATAATTTTATAGCCGCTAGAAGACTTAAGGGGCTGATTAATAAAGGTCAGAAATAAAAAATATTAGACATATCCTCTATTCAGCAACATCATTTTATATATTTTTTGGCCCCCAAAAATTTAAGGGACTGATTAAAAAATGTCAGAAATTAAAAATATTAGACATATTGTCAATTCAGCAACATCATTTTATACTTTTATAGCCGCTAGGAAACTTAAGGGGCTGATTAAAAAAGGTCAGAAATAAAAAATACTAGACATATCGTCTATTCAGCAACATCATTTTATAATTTTATAGCCGCTAGAAGACTTAAGGGGCTGATTGAAAAAGGTCAGAAATAAAAAATATTAGACATATCGTCTATTCAGCAACTTAATTTTATAATTTTATAGCCGCTAGAAGACTTAAGGGGCTGATTAACAAAAAAGTCAGAAATAAAAAATATTAGACATATCATGTATTCAGCAACATCATTTTATAATTTTATAGCCGCGAGAAGACTTAAGGGGCTGATTAAAAAGGTCAGAAATTAAAAATATTAGACATATTGTCAATTCAGCAACATCATTTTATATTTTTATAGCCGCTAGGAAACTTAAGGGGCTGATTAAAAAAGGTCATAAATAAAAAATATTAAACATATTGTCTGTTCAGCAACATCATTTTATAATTTTATAGCCGCTAGGAAACTTAAGGGGCTGATTAAAAAAGGTCATAAATAAAAAATATTAGACATATTGTCTGTTCAGCAACATCATTTTATAGCCGCTTAAGGGGCTGATTAAAACTAAATCAATTGATGCGTTCTGGTGTCCTTTAGTATTGTTTTAATGGTGTTGTATTTATTGATGTATTGCTCTTTACAGTTAGTGTCAGCTGCCGTGCACACAAACACAAACACAAGCACAAAGACCCCAGCAGCTGTCCAAGTCCACATTTGTACTAAACACAACTCCTAACATGAGGGTGGCGACAACAACACCAGAAACACTTTTCTCTACACACTTCTATTCACATCCTGACTGTTCTAACGTCACCAAATATTATAAACATAGCCTTATATATATCTAAAAATATCATTAATGAATCAAGATTCTCAGTCTTTTTTAAAGAGACTGATTTTAAAAGTTAAATTTTGCAAAATAAAAGAAGCAATATGTGTTTTTATTTTTTTTAAAGTCCTTATGTTATGAAAAAAAAATAATAATTTGATGTAAATTATTGTTTTATTTATTGCATTTTTTGGATTTAAAGAGTCACATTTTAAGACACTAGACACATTTAGAGAGGAAATATATATTACATTTAGAGACAAATGTTTGTGTATAATGAGCCGTGTCTGCTGCTGTTGTTACAACTCAAAAGTAGTGACGGGTGTTGTCCAGATCACCAAGATGCTCCACACAGTTGCTGCTAAAGAGTCAAACAGTGGGAGAACTTCTTACCGGTCATGATGGTGCCAACCAGGAGAAAGACGCAGAGGAATATGTTGCCGGGCAGCGTGCCGAACGTGTCGATGATCTTGCCCTGACTGATGGTGAAGATGATGCCAAACACCTGCACGCCAAGCAAGGTGACATGGAGAAAATGTTCACAGTGTCTAAAACATGGCCAACAACAACACAACTTCAATTTCAACCAGCCGAACATCACCTAAACATGAAATCATGACAAGATGTGAGCTTGTGAAGCCCTCAATCTTGACTGACAAGAGAAAGGCTCATTCTTGCAGTACCTCCTCCACTCTGCAGGGGGCAACAGTGAGGGGTAGACAGCACAATTAAGCAGAACTCGAGAAAGACAACTAAAAGTAAAACTTTTGAAACGCCTCAAAGACATTTGGCACTACTTATTGCATCGTAAATGATCTCACATTTCCCTTCTGGTAACGCTTAACCTTCCCGGGGTACGTAAACCAGGGGTGCTCAAAGTGGGACTTAGGGCCCCTTTTAACAACCACAGCGTCACATTGTGGAAATTGTAAAGCAAACAAAATGCAAGAGAAAAAATGTCTGTTGTAAGGAGAAGAAAAATGTAATGTTGATGCCAATAATATAGAGATTTGTTTAAATATGTGCCATCTTTTTTCTGTCTTTTGATTAGATTAAAAAAAAAAGATCATCATGCACATTAGTAAATGACATCTTCTGGACAACATTGAAACAGGATTTTATGAGGATAAAGTCATAATAAGGGGGAAAAGTGTGGAATTCTACCAGGAAAAAAAGGTTTTTTGTTTGGAATAAAAGTACAATTAAGAAAGAAAAAAAAAATATATATATATATATATAAAATATATTTAATAAATTAATATTTTCTGTCTTTTTAAAGAGGCTAAATATATTGATTTTACAAGAAGAATGTAGCAAATAAATAATATAATAAGCAAAATGTGTTTTTATTTTCTTTAAAAGTCCTCATGTTATGAGAAAATAATTTGATGTAAATTATTGTTTTATTTGGATTTAAAGAGTCACATTTTAAGACACTATAGTCATACATTTTGAGACAAAATATAAATAACAGGAATAAAGTCATAAGGGGGGAAAAAGTGTGGAATTCTACAAGAAGAAAAAAAGGTATTTTCATTGGAATAAAAGTGTAATTTAAAAAAATAATTGTATAAAATATATAATATATATAAAATATATTTAATTAATTAAGATTTTCAGTCTTTTTAAAGAGAATAAAAATATTGATTTTACAAGTAAAATGTAGCAAATAAATCATAATCAAAATGTGTTTTTATTTGTTTTTAAAGTCCCCATATTAAGAGAAAATAATTTGATTTAAATTATTTATTGCAATATTTGGATTTAAAGAGTCACACTAGTTTAGATTTTAGATGTTTAGAAACAAAATATATATAAGAATAAAGTCATTATAAGGGGAAAAAGTGTGGAATTCTACAAGAAAAAAAAAGGTTGTTTTTTTTAAGAATAAAAGTGTATTTTTCACCAAAAAATGTATATAATCCTATATATATATATATATACACAATATATTTAATAAATTAAGATTCTCAGTCTTTTTTTAAAGAGACTGAAAATACTGATTTTACAAGTAAAATGTTGCAAATAAATAATATAATAAGCAACATGTGTTTTTAATTTTTTAAAGTCCCCATGTTATGAGAAAATAATAATTTGATGTAATTATTTCTTTTTTATTACATTATTTGGATTTAAAGACTCACATTTTAAGACACTATAGTCATACATTTGAGACAAAATATGTATAACAAGAATAAAAAGTGTGGAATTCTACAAGAAAAAAAAGGTATTTTCATTGAAATAAGTGTAATTTTTCCAAAATAAATTATAAATATAACCCTTTTTTTTACATAAAATATATTTAATAAATTAAGATTTTCAGTATTTTCTTAAAGACATTAAAAATATTTATTTTACAAGTAAAATGTAGCAAATAAATAATATAATAAACAAAATGTGTTTTCATTTTTTTTAAAGTCCCCATGCTATGTTTTATTCATTTCATTATTTGGATTTAAAGAGTCACATTTAAGACACTATAGTCATACATTTAGAGACAAAATATATATAATGAGAATAAAGTCACAATAAGGGGGAAAAAGTGTGGAATTCTACAATATATATATATTTTATTTCAATGAAATAAAAGTGTAATTTAAAAAAAAATATATATAAAATATATTTAATAAATTAGGTCTTTTTTTAAATACTTAAAATATTGATTTTACAAGTAAAATGTTGCAAATAATATAATTAGCAAAATTTGTTTTTATTTTTTAAAAAGTCCCCATGTTATGAGAAAATAATTTGATGTAAATTATTTTTTTTATTTATTGCATTTTTTTTTATTTAAAGAGTCACATTTTAAGACAGTCATACATTTAGAGACAAAATTTATACAATAAGAATAAAGTCATAATAAGGAGGAAAAGTGTGGAATTCTACAAAAAAAAGGGTATTTTCATTGGAATAAAAGTGTAATTTTTCAAAAAAATATATAAATATAACTATATATATACAATATATTTAATAAATTAAGATTGCAATTTTTTTTAAAGAGACTAAAAATATTGATTTTAAAAGTAAAATGCAGCAAATAAATAATATAATAAGCACTTTTAAAAAAGTTGTTTTTAAAGTCCCCATGTTATGAGAAAATAATAATTTAATGTAAAAAAATTTATTTATTTATTGCATTATTTGGATTTAAAGAGTCACATTTTAAGACACTATAGTCATACATTTAGAGACAAAAATATAATAACAATAAAGTCATAATAAAGAGAAAGGTGTGGTATTCTACAAGAAAAAAAAAGGTATTTGCATTGGACTAAAAGTGTAATTAAAAGAAATATATATATATATATATATATATATATATATATATATATATATATATATATATAATATATTTAATAAATTATGATTCTCAGTCTTTTTTTAAATACTTAAAATATTGATTTTACAAGTAAAATGTTGCAAATAATATAAGAAACATTTGTTTTTATTTTTATTAAAGTCCCTGTTATGAGAAAATAATAATTTGATGTAAAACATTTTTAATTTATTTATTGCATTATTTGGATTTAAAGAGGCACATTTTAAGACACTATAGCCATACATTTAGAGACAAACATATAATAAGAATAAAGCCATAATAAAGGGAAAAGTGTGGTATTATACAAGAAATAAAAAGGTATTTTCATTGGAATAATAGTGTAATTAAGAAAAAAAAAGTCACATAACCCTATTTATATATGAAATGTTTGATAAATTGAGATTTTTCAAGGTAAAATTTTTTTTTCAAGGTTAAAAATGATTTTCAAGGTAAAAAATGATTTTCAAGGTAAAAAAAAAATGTTTAAGGTAAAAAAACTTTTTCAAGGTAAATTTTTTTTTTCAAGTTTAAAAATGATTTTCAAAGTAAAAAATGATTTTCAAGGTAACATATTTTTTTCAAGGTAACATTTTTTTTCAAGGTAAAAATTTATTTTCAAGGTAAAAAATTATTTTCAAGGTAAAAAATTATTTTCAAGGTTAAAAATGATTTTAAGGTAAAAAAAAATTTTCAAGGTAAATTTTTTTTTTCAAGGTTAAAAATGATTTTCAAGGTAAAAAATGATTTTCAAGGTAACATTTTTTTTCAAGGTAAAAATTTATTTTCAAGGTAAAAAATTATTTTCAAGGTAAAAAATTATTTTCAAGGTTAAAAATGATTTTAAGGTAAAAAAAAATTTCAAGGTAAATTTTTTTTTTCAAGGTTAAAAATGATTTTCAAGGTAAAAAATGATTTTCAAGGTAACATTTTTTTTTCAAGGAAAATTTTTTTTTTCAAGGTAAAAAATGATTTTCAAGGTAAAAAATGATTTTCAAGGTTAAAAATGGTTTTCAAGGTAAAAAATTTTTTCAAGGTAAAATATTTTTTTCAAGGTTAAAAATGATTTTCAAGGTAAAAAATGATTTTCAAGGTAAAATATTTTTTTCAAGGTAAAAAAATTTTTTCAAGGTAAAAAATTATTTTCAAGGTAAAAAATGATTTTCAAGGTAAAAAATGATTTTCAAGGTAAAAAATGATTTTAAGGTAAAACAAATTTTTCATGGTAAATTTTTTTTTTCAAGGTTAAAAAAAGAGACTAAAAATACTAAAGACTAAAAAGACAAATATTGATTTTACAAGTAAAATGCTGCAAATAATATGAGCAAAATGTGTTTTTATTTTTTTAAAAGTCCCCATGTTATGAGAAAATAATTTCGTGTAGATAATTTTTTTATTTATTGCATTATTTGGATTTAAAGAGTCACATTTTAAGACAGTCATACATTTAGAGACAAAATATATATAATAAGAATAAAGTCATAATAGTATGGGTATAATAACAATTACTAATTGTTATCATGTATTTGTTTTACTTTCCAATACTACATTTCCTCTTCATGTTACCTGTGCGCAGCAGTTGAGGAGCCCGGATGACGTGCCCTCGGACTCAGGATAGGTCAGCTCCACTGCGTACTCAAAACCTAGCGGCAAGTAGCCCGTCATGAAAAACCTGGGAAGGGCAAAAGAATCATTACCAGGAAGAGTAGTTGCATGCGTGGTGGATGTGATCCCACAAATCCTGCAACACCTTATCAGAGGAATACCACACATTCCAGCTGGCAAACTCATCCAATCATGAACTTTCACTATCTGGGCTTGTGTGAACTGCAGAGATTGCAACCAAGAGAAGAACTGGACAACTTGTACCCAAGAGCTCCAGCTGTGATGAACACCACCCATAGGTGCCCCAGACTGAGTGTCGCGGCGTAGACGATCATCCCCACCAGAGACATGAAGTACACCACCAGGGTGGTCTGTCTGGAAAACACAGGACGTTAGCAACATGACAAATCTTTGTATTTATCCCACAATGTGGAAATGACCTTCAAGTTTGTCATCAACATCTGGGAACCAGGAAGTAACTACACTTCTCAGAGCTGCAGATGGTTCACATGGTTCTAACATGTCACCAGGAGACCACTCCCTGAGGTTCTCAGAGGTCCAGATGGTTCTAACATGTCACCAGGAGACCACTCCCTGAGGTTCTCAGAGGTCCAGATTGTTCTAACATGTCACCAGGAGACCACTCCCTGAGGTTCTCAGAGGTCCAGATGGTTCATATGGTTCTAACATGTCTGAGATCTACAAACCCCAAAGCAGTGAAGTTGTCAGGTTGTGTAAATGGTAAATAAAAAGAGAATACAACAAATCCTTTTCAACTTATATTCAATTGAATAGACTGCAAAGACAAGATATTTCATGTTCACACTGAGAAACTTTGCTCTTTTTTGCAAATATTAGCTCATTTGGAATTGGATGCCTGCAACATGTTTCAAAAAAGCTGGCACAAGTGGCAAAAAAGAGTGAGAAAGTTGAGGAATGCTCATCAAAGACTTATTTGGAACATCCCACAGGTGAACAGGCTAATTGGGAACAGGTGGGTGCCATGATTGGGTATAAAAAGCAGCTTCCATGAAATGCTCAGTCATTCACAAACAAGGACGGGGGCGAGGGTCACCACTTTGTCAACAAATGCCTGAGCAAATTGTTTAAGAACAACATTTCTCAACAAGGAATTTAGGGATTTCACCATCTACGCTCCGTAATATCATCAAAAGGTTCAGAGAATGTGGAGAAATCACTGCACGTAAGCCATGATATTACACACCTTGGATCCCTCAGGTATCAAAAAGCCACATCAGCGTGTAAAGGATATCACCACATGGGCTCAGGAACACTTCAGAAAACCACTGTCAGTAACTACAGTTGGTCGCTACATCTGTAAGTGCAAGTTAAAACTCTACTATGCAAAGCCAAAATCATTTATCAACAACACCCAGAAACGCTTCGCTGGGTCCGAGCTCATCTAAGATGGACTGACGCAAAGTGGAAAAGTGTTCTGTGGTCTGACGAGTCCACATTTCAAATTGTTTTTGGAAACTGTGGACCAAACAGGAAAAGAACCATCCGGATTGTTCTAGGGTGAAAGTGTAAAAGGCAGCATGTGTGATGGTATGGGGGTGTATTAGTGGCCAAGACATGGGTAACTTACACATCTGTGAAGGCACCATTAATGCTGAAAGATACATGCAGCTTTTGGAGCAACATATGTTGCCATCCAAGCAACGTTATTATGGACACCCCTGCTTATTTCAGCAAGACATTGCCAAGCCACGTGACTTCATAGTAAAAGAGTGTGGGTACTAGACTGGCCTGCCTGTAGTCCAGACATTGAAAATGTGTGAAGGCTAAAATATGAGAAGGGAGACTGTTGAACAACTTAAGCTGTACATCAAGCAAGAATGGGAAAGAATTCCACTTCAAAAATGTGTCTCCTCAGTTCCCAAACCTTTACTGAGTGTTGTTAAAAGGAAAGGCCATGTAACACACTGGTAAAAATGCCTTTTTTGCAATGTGTTGCTGCCATTACCAAGTCTAAGTTCATGATTATTTGCAAAAAAGAAGAAAGTTTCTCAGTGTGAACATGAAATATCTTGTCTTTGCAGTCTATTCAATTGAATATAAGTTGAAAAGGATTTGTTTTATTCTCTTTTTATTTACCATTTACACAACCTGACAACTTCACTGCTTTTGTATCTATCTTTGCTTCTGTTGGCCAAAGGCAATTATTTATGTTTATTTGACTTCAGCTAAAGAAAATAGTTTGCATCCACACACTGATCTGTTCCATGCAGTGACAAACTTGAATAAAAACCTGTGAAACACACAAAAACAGTAACTGTACGCAAAATGATTATTAGCATTCAGACAGGTTAAAATGTTGCTAAAACCATCACTTTTCTATCAGTCACAGTGACTTTTCAAAACAAAAATATTACAGCAAAAATCATATGGGTTGATTGACATGTTTATTCTGTAAGCTAACTTCAATAGTTTGAAATTATTTTGACAGTTAATGCCAGTTATCCTGTCAACCTTTCACAAGACTTCAATTTGTTCATTGAAAGTATAAACACTTTTTACAGTAAACAAATGGTAAAACAGTACTAAACAATTCCATTAAAAAAAAAAATTGGTGTCATTATTAACTTTCTGTCCAAGCTTGTATAATCTACTGCCTTGTTCAATTGTAAACAATATTCTGTGCCTAAAATTCACATTTCTATCACAATTATCATACTGTAAACATGGTAAGCTAACTTCATTAAAATTAATAGTCCTGTCAATAGCATGGAATTACAATTCAAATGTAGTTTTTTTTGTAAGCCTTTCAAAATAATTCAAAATATGAAAAATGAATGAAAATTAATTGAAGCCATCAGACACTTGAAAAGTGGCACATCACATCTCTAATGTAATCATTTGAACTTTTCAACAGAAATAGCACTGCAAAAATATTAAGGACATACTTCTGTATTTTGGTAGTTATGCTGTCAACATTTAACAAGATTTCTTCAACTTGGACTTGAAAGCATAAATAGTATAAACACTTTTAACAGTATAACAGTACTAAACAATTCCAATAGATAACATTGGTGTCATTACCTTTTTGTGGCTAAAATCCAAATGTATTCTATCAGATTGATCATACTGCAAAAATGTTATGGTAACTTTATGATAAGTTTACTTCATTAAAATGTAATTCAATAGCATCATTAGCATGGAACTACAATTCAATTGCAGTTTTCTGTAAGCCTTTCAAAAGAATTGAAGAAGAATGAATGAAAATGAATTGTAGCAATCAAGACAGTTTTTTTTTGAGGATTCTGTTCCAAGACACTGAATAATGTTTGATGTTTTGGTTCGACCACATCCATATTTTTTGGCGATTTTCGAGTCGGGAAACATTTTCCGAAATAACTGTCCCATGTGATCAGCCAGTGCGATTGGAAGTCCATGCTCAATTATTGCCTCCGTAAATAAAACTTCGGCATTTATCACATCCAAAGAATCTGTTTGGGCGACGAAAAACGTTGAAAGTTTTCCACTTATATCGCTAGCAACGGCATTAGACTTGTGTTCTTTTGTCCCAACGTCGTCTTTTACATCGCTAATTCCTCCGTGTCCCATCGAAAAATCTTGTCTGCACAAGGTGCAATTCGCGTACCGTATTTTCCGCACCATAAGCCGCCCTGGGTTATAAGCCGCGCCTTCAATGAACGGCATATTTCAAAACTTTGTCCACCTATAAGCCGCCCCGTGTTGTAAGCCGCATCTAACTGCGCTAAAGGAATGTCAAAAAAACAGTCAGATAGGTCAGTCAAACTTTAATAATATATTAAAAACCAGCGTGATGTGGGCGCGCATGGAGTCGTATATCAACATGGACGGAGCTGCGTGAAAAAAGCCACCCGGCCTCTTCGCGTAAACTTCCCTTAACCACTCGCTCATCTTTTCTTCATCCATCCATCCCTTCGAGTTAGCTTTTATGATGACGCCGGCTGGAAAGGTCTCTTTTGGCAAGGTCTTCCTTTTGAATATCACCATGGGTGGAAGTTTCTGGCCATTAGCATGGCAAGCTAGAACCACAGTGAAGGACGACTTCTCATTCCCTGTGGTGCGAATATTCACCGTACGTGCTCCCGTTGTATCCACAGTGCGGTTCACAGGAATATCAAAAGTCAGTGGAACCTCGTCCATGTTGATAATGTTCTCTGGCCGGATCTTTTTTTCAGCTATCTTGTTTTTACAATATGCACGGAAAGTAGCCAGCTTTTCTTGAAAGTCTTTAGGCAGTTGCTGTGAAATAGTAGTCCGTGTGCGGATGGAGAGATTGCGTCTTTTCATGAACCGGAAACACCAAGAAGCACCACCTTTAAAATCATCCAGGTGAAGTTCGCTTGCTAGCGCTGTTGCCTTCATTCGAATAGTGATGGTGCTGACACTTCTGCTTGCTGCTCTCTGCTCAACAACCCACTGTTCGAGTTTGTCCTCCAACAGTTGCCATCTTGCTTTGTTCCCTCGGAAACTCTGTTTTGTCTTCTTTACCTGGCGCAGGTCATCTTGTTGCTTCCTCCACCTACGCACCATTGATTCATTTATGTTATATTCTCTTGCTGCTGCTCTATTTCCGTGTTCTTCGGCATGACTTATTGCCTTAAGTTTAAATTCTGCGTTATACGCGTGTCGCTTAGTAGGAGCCATTTTGTGGTCTTTACAGATGTAAACACACAAAGGAAATGAAACGTAATACCCGCGCGCTTCTTCTTCTACGGGGGCGGGTGGTTGCTTACCGTAGAAGAAGAAGCGCTTCCTCTTCTACGGGGGCGGGTGCTTACCTTGGCAGTTGCTTACCGTAGAAGAAGAAGCGCTTCCTCTTCTACGGGGAAAAAAGATGGCGGCTGTTTACCGTAGTTGCGAGACCGAAACTTTATGAAAATAAATATTTATATTAATCCATATATAAGGCGCACCGGGTTATAAGCCGCACTGTCAGCTTTTGTGAAAATTTGTGGTTTTTAGGTGCGGCTTATAGTGCGGAAAATACGGTAGTTTTCACCCTTTTTGGAACGGATAATTATTCCCGGATAGGCTTTTGAATATTCTTCACGGAATGACTGCAGTTTTCTTTCCGGTTTAAGACTCGTTTGCGATTTTTCTCCGGCTGATTCCATGATCGTTCGCTCGTTTGGAAACAATGGCAACTGGTGCCTCGTGCTTGGCAGCGGTGCTATAAATAGCCTCGCGCATGGCATTCGGAATGGCTCGATAGGAAGTTACGGGAAGCAGTGTCCATTGTCATTGTTGTTATGCGATTTCGTGAATAAAACTTAAAAAAAAAAAAAAAAAATGTAATTAATGAAAAACTGTATTTTTTATCACTGCAACCGTAACCCGGAATAGGTTGATGAAAACCGTACTAATTACGGGAAAACCGGAGTAGTTGGCAGGTATGCAATAGCATGATCAATAAACAAGTTGTGGGGGTTCCATCCACTGGAGCCCCTCACTCATCGGGGGAGCACAAAGGTTAGGACATTGAAGCACACCTGGATAAACACACACGCCAAACATGCGACTTGAACAAAGAAAGGTCAACAAACATCTGTTTCCACTTTGGTCTCGTAAGAGTCTCTGAGCCGCCTGCGTGGGCTCCCTTTCCTTGGACTTACTTGTAGGTTTTGGTCCTGTCCAGCCACACCCCACAGATGAGGGAGCCCACCATGCCGGCGATGACGATGGTGAGGCCGATCCTCCCAGCGTTCACCTCTTCACCCTGACAGGTCAAACAAGGACAGCAGAGTGTTTACATCACAGCCATAGACAGAAGACTATTTGACCTTGACTGGAATTCGAACAGGATCAGAAAAAGGTACTTTACACCCCTCTTTTCTTTAATCAGGATTTCAACAAGTCCAATTTAAGAGCACAATGTATACCATTAAAGGCCTACTGAACACGCAGTCTGATAGTTTATATATCAATGATGAAATCTTAACATTGCAACAAAATCCAATACGGCCGGGTTAGCTTACTAAAGTGCAATTTTAAATTTTGCGCGAAATATCCTGCTGAAAACGTCTCGGTATGATGACGTCGGCGCGTGACGTCACGGATTGTAGCCGACAATTTGGGACAGCATGGTGGCCAGCTATTAAGTCGTCTGTTTTCATCGCAAAATTCCACAGTATTCTGGACATCTGTGTTGGTGAATCTTTTGCAATTTGTTCAATGAACAATGGAGACAGCGAAGAAGAAAGCTGTAGGTGGGAAGCGGTGTATTGCGGCCGACTTCACCAACACAAACACAGCCGGTGTTTCATTGTTTACATTCCCGAAAGATGACAGTCAAGCTTTACCATTGGCCTGTGGAGAACTGGGACAACAGAGACTCTTACCAGGAGGACTTTGAGTCGGATACGCAGACACGGTACCGTGAGTACGCATGCAGCTGCGGCTTCCAAACATTTGATCGCTTGTCCGTACGTGCGTGCCACTATGTGCATGTCACGTACGTAACTTTGGGGAAATATATGTGCTGTATGAACTTTGGGGAGGTGAACGGTACTTTGGGCTGTGGGATTGAGCGTGTTGTGCAGGTGTTTGAGTTGTATTGGCGGGAGGGGGGAGGTGTTTGTTATGCGGGATTAATTTGTGGCATATTAAATATAAGCCTGGTTGTGTTGTGGCTAATAGAGTATATTGTGTTTATTTACTGTTTTAGTCTTCCCTATCTGAATGGCTCCCACTGCCCTCTAGTCCTTCACTCTCACTTTCCTCATCCACAAATCTTTCATCCTCGCTCAAATAAATGGAGAAATAGTCGCTTTCTCGGTCCGAATGGCTCTCGCTGCTGGTGGCCATGATTGTAAACAATGTGCAGATGTGAGGAGCTCCACAACCTGTGACGTCACGCTACACGTCTGCTACTTCCGCTACAGGCAAGGCTTTTTTTATCAGCGACCAAAAGTTGCGAACTTTATCGTCGATGTTCTCTACTAAATCCTTTCAGCAAAAATATGGCAATATCGCGAAATGATCAAGTATGACACATAGAATGGACCTGCTATCCCCGTTTAAATAAGAAAATCGCATTTCATTAGGCCTTTAAAGACCATTTTGTTTACATCACAGCCTACTCAGTGGCCTAGTGGTTAGAGTGTCCGCCCTGAGATCGGTAGGTTGTGGGTTCAAACCCCGGCCGAGTCATACCAAAGACTATAAAAATGGGACCCATTACCTCCCTGCTTGGCACTCAGTATCAAGGGTTGGAATTGGGGGTTAAATCACCAAAAATGATTCCCGGGCGCGGCCACCGCTGTTGCCCACTGCTCCCCTCACCTCCCAGGGGGTGATCAAGGGTGATGGGTCAAATGCAGAGAATAATTTCGCCACACCTAGTGTGTGTGTGACAATCATTGGTACTTTAACTTTAACTTTATTTTGGATGTCACAATAGCTCATACTTGCCAACCTTGAGACCTCCAATTTCGGGAGGTGGGGGGTAGGGGTGGGTGCGGGGGGCGTGGTTGGGGCGGGGGAGTGGTTGGGGGCGTGGTTAAGAGGGGAGGAGTATATTTACAGCTAGAATTCACCAAGTCAAGTATTTCATATATATATATATATATATATATATATATATATATATATATATATATATATATATCCCTGCGACCCCGAAGGGAATAAGCGGTAGAAATGGATGGATGGAGATATATATATATATATATATATATATACCGTATTTTCCGCACCATTAGCCGCACTTAAAAACCACAAATTTACTCAAAAGCTGACAGTGCGGCTTTTAACCCGGTGCGCTTTATATATGGATGAATATTAAGATTCATTTTCATAAAGTTTAGGTCTCGCAACTTCGGTAAACAGCCGCCATCTTTTTTCCCGGTAGAACAGGAAGCGCTTCTTCTTCTACGCAAGCAACCGCCAAGGTAAGCACCCGCCCCCATAGAACAGGAAGCGCTTCTTCTTCTACTGTAAGCAACCACCCGCCCGCGTAGAAGAAGAAAAAGCGCGCGGATATCACCGTACGTTTCATTTCCTTTGTGTGTTTACATCTGTAAAGACCACAAAATGGCTCCTACTAAGCGTCAGGGATCCGGTTCATGAAAAGACGCAATCTCTCCATCCGCACACGGATTACTATTTCACAGCAACTGATATTCCTGTGAACCGCACTGTGGATACAACGGGAGCACGTACGGTGAATATTCGCACCACAGGGAATGAGAAGTCATCCTTCACTGTGGTTCTAGCTTGCCATGCTAATGGCCAGAAACTTCCACCCATGGTGATATTCAAAAGGAAGACCTTGCCAAAAGAGACCTTTCCAGCCGGCGTCATCATAAAAGCTAACTCGAAGGGATGGATGAAGAAAAGATGAGCGAGTGGTTAAGGTAAGTTTAAGTTTACGCGAAGAGGCCGGGTGGCTTTTTTCACGCAGCTCTGTCCATGTTGATATACGTATGTTTGTGATTGCACATTTGCGTACATTTTGGGAGTGAACAGAGTTGTTAGAACGCTGGTTTTTAATATATTATTAAAGTTTGACTGACCTATCTGACTGTTTTTTTGACATTCCTTTAGCGCAGTTAGATGCGGCTTACAACACCGGGCGGCTTATAGGTGGACAAAGTTTTGAAATATGCCGTTCATTGAAGGCGCGGCTTTTAACCCAGGGCGCCTTATGGTGCGGAAAATACGGTATATATATATATATATATATATATATACATACAGTATATATATATATAAAAGAAATACTTGAATTTCAGTGTTCATTTATTTACACATATACACACACATAACACTCATCTACTCATTGTTGAGTTAAGGGTTGAATTGTCCATCCTTGTTCTATTCTCTGTCACTATCTTTCTAACCATGCTGAACACCCTCTCTGATGATGCATTGCTGTGTGGCACGCACAAAAGTGCTTTCATCAAATGCACTAGATGGCAGTATTGTCCTGTTTAAGAGTGTCACAACATTGCTGTTTACGGCAGACGAACTGCTTTACTGTAGACGTTCTTTATATTGTGGGAAAGCGGACTCAGGTCCCCGCATGGAGCTGGAGGGGGTGTGGCCTCCAGCTCCGCCTGAATTTCGGGAGAAAATTTGTCCCGGGAGGTTTTCGGGAGAGGCGCTGAATTTCGGGAGTCTCCCGGAAAATCCGGGAGGGTTGGCAAGTATGCAATAGCTACCGTATTTTTTCGGACTATAAGTCGCTCCGGAGTATAAGTCGCACCGGCCGAAAATGCATAATAAAGAAGGAAAAAAACATATATAAGTCGCACTGGAGTATAAGGCGCATTTTTTGGGAAAATGTATTTGATAAAAGCCAACACCAAGAATAGACATTTAGAATAGAATATAATAGAAAATACTTTATTGATCCCTGGGGGAAATTCAGCACCACAGTTCGCTCACAATAGACAATAATAATAATAATTAAAGCTGCAAGCAGCATTGGTCGGGCCCGCGTATTTGGCAGGTGCTAGTCCTAAGTGTCCCAATACTTTTGTCAAGTTTTAGTCCCAAGTGTCCCAATACTTTTGTCAAGTTTTAGTCCCAAGTGTCCCAATACTTTTGTCAAGTTTTAGTCCCAAGTGTCCCAATACTTTTGTCAAGTTTTAGTCCCAAGTGTCCCAATACTTTTGTCAAGTTTTAGTCCCAAGTATCCCAATACTTTTGTCCAGTTTTCGGCCTAAATGTCCCAATACTTTTGTCCAGTGGTAGTCCTAAGTGTCCCAATACTTTTGTCTACTTTTAGTCCGAATTGTCCCAATACTTTTGTGTAGTGTACCTACCTTGTCTGCATTGTGTGGGCACGTTGGTGCTTCCTGCTTTTAAGCAGCCATCTTAAAAAAAACAGCAGCGCAGCAGCATCAGCGCAGCGATTCTTTGAAGGGTCATAAAATCAAACCCGGAGTAGTTAGAAAAATTATTTCGATAACTTTTATTTGGAAGGGTTCAATCTCTCTCCTGTGTTAGTTTGAAGCCGAAACGACAAACGCGCTCAGAGGAGATAATATTTGAAGAGAAGTGACCGGTTTATAAAAAAAATTTGTTTTGAAGGGGAAATTGTAAACTTCCTGTTGATTTTTGCTGAGGGTTGTCAATCTATGAAAAGTAGGTCTAAGTGAGACCTACATAGAGGTTTTTGTTTCATGTCTCTCTGACTTTCCCAGTGGGAGTTACAGGCAGTTTTGTCATTTTTTTCTTCCGAGGAGCAGTTTTTTTCTCCGTTTTATTCAAAAATTGCTGTAGAGCGCAATTTTGAGATTGGGGTTAGGTTTTTTTATTAGATCGCAATTTTTGCCAGTCCTGATGCGTGTATTAAGTTCGGTGAGTTTTGAAGCATGTTAAGGGGGTCAAATTACAGCTCAAAGAGGCAAAAGTGACTGTTTTTAGTACATTTTTGTCTTGAAGGGGGAATTGCCAACTTCCTGTTGATTTTTGCCCGAGGAAATTAATTAATGAAAAGTAGGTTTAAGTAAGACCTACATAGAGGTTTTTGTTTCATGTCTCTACAACATTCGTACTGGGAGTTATAAGCAGTTTTCTTTCTAGGGGGCGCTAGAGCGCAATTTTGAGTTTTGGGGTTTGGTTTTTTGAAACAAAGTTTTGCCGTATATTACTGATGTGTGTGTAAAATTTGGTGAGTTTTGAAGCATGCTAAGGGGGTCAAATTACAGCGCAACGTTGCGGAAGAATAATAATAATAAAACCTTACAAATTCAATAGGTCCTTATGTCCCATTGCATAAGGACTCCCTTTGGGAGTCCTTATACAATGGGCCATGCGGGCCCTAATAAAACCTTACAAATTCAATAGGTCCTTATGTCCCATTGCATAAGGACACCCTTTGGGAGTCCTTATACAATGGGCCATGCGGGCCCTAATAATAAGAAAGAATAAAACCTTACAAATTCAATAGGTCCTTATGTCCCATTGCATAAGGACTCCCTGTGGGAGTCCTTATGCAATGGGCCATGCGGGCCCTAATAATAAGAAGAAGAAAGAATAAAACCTTACAAATTCAATAGGTCCTTATGTCCCATTGCATAAGGACTCCCTTTGGGAGTCCTTATACAATGGGCCATGCGGGCCCTAATAATAAAACCTTACAAATTCAATAGGTCCTTATGTCCCATTGCATAAGGACTCCCTTTGGGAGTCCTTATGCAATGGGCCATGCGGGCCCTAATTACAAATTCAATAGGTCCTTATGTCCCATTGCATAAGGACTCCCTTTGGGAGTCCTTATACAATGGGCCATGCGGGCCCTAATAAAACCTTACAAATTCAATAGGTCCTTATGTCCCATTGCATAAGGACTCCCTTTGGGAGTCCTTATACAATGGGCCATGCGGGCCCTAATTATTCTAATAACAATATCACTACTACTTGGTTAATAGTCAAGTCAACAAATGTAAATGGAGTATTGTTGGCACTTTTTGATTGGTTATTTATTGGATTTTATGGGCGCAATAGAGGCACTTCCATTGGCTCCTTCATGCATTAAAAAAATGTCTTTCACAATGATTGTGAATGATAGGCACAATCCCAAGTGCTTTCAATAACATACTGTAGGTGTCATGGCAAACTACCACCCTTGTTGAATGACAACAGTTATTGTATTTGCTGTGTAAACTCAGATCCAGCAGGAAATGAGAAAGCAAAACATGTGCCTTCAATTAAACCCAATTTCAATGTTACTTCCAAGAAGAGCACATGGTCACGGTCATAATACTCAGTCAACATGACCCGAGTCAACAGCAGAGGGGGAGGCGGGACTTACAGGATAGTGCTGGATGATCATGCGGTTCAGCAAGGTGCCGACAGCGTAGAAGCAGCCCACGTTCAGGCCTGACAAACAAGACACGCTCATCAGATATCAGCAGAAAATGGCAACAAAAAAACGACACTTGGTTGCATCAAAGTGGACACGTCCTTTGCTTGTTGTGGAAGCAAACTAGCTGGCTGACAACCATTTCAACTAACATCTTGCAGCCAGCTGGCAAAGAGCAAAAGTTGCTGTTCAGCACCAAGGAATTCAAAGAAAGAATTTGATTTAAGAAAGACTGAAAAGGCACCCTTTTTTAAAATAAAACAGTTATTTCCTCAAATACAAAGCCCAAAAGCAGTGAAGTTGTCAGGTTGTGTAAATGGTAAATAAAAAGAGAATACAACAAATCCTTTTCAACTTATATTCAATTGAATAGACTGCAAAGACAAGATATTTCATGTTCACACTGAGAAACTTTCTTATTTTAAGCAGATAATCATGAAGTTAGAATTGAATGGCAGCAACACATTGCATTTTTTACCAGTGTGTTACATGGCCTTTCCTTTTAACAACACTCAGTAAAGGTTTGGGAACTGAGGAGACACATTTTTGAAGTGGAATTCTTTCCCATTCTTGCTTGATGTACAGCTTAAGTTGTTCAACAGTCTCCCTTCTCATATTTTAGCCTTCATAATGCACCACACATTTTCAACGGGAGACAGGTGTGGACTACAGGCAGGACAGTCTCGTCTTTTATTATGAAGCCACGCTGTTGTAACCCGTGGCTTGGCATCGTCTTGCTGAAATAAGCAGGGGCGTCCATGATAACAACATATGTTGCTCCAAAAACTGCATGTACCTTTCAGCATTAATGGTGCCTTCACAGATGTGTAAGTTACCCATGCCTTGGCCACTAATACACCCCCATACCATCACACATTTTACACTTTCACCCTAGAACATTCCGGATGGTTCTTTTCCTCTTCGGTCCACAGTTTCCAAAAACAATTTGAAATGTGGACTCGTCAGACCACAGAACACTTTTTCCACTTTGTATCAGTCCATCTTAGATGAGCTCGGGCCCAGCGAAGCGTTTCTGGGTGTTGTTGATAAATGGCTTTGGCTTTGCATAGGAGAGTTTTAACTTGCACTTACAGATGTAGCGACCAACTGTAGTTACTGACAGTGGTTTTCTGAAGTGTTCCTGAGCCCATGTGGTGATATCCTTTAAACACTGATGTGGCTTTTTGATACCTGAGGGATCCAAGGTGTGTAATATCATGGCTTACGTGCAGTGATTTCTCCACATTCTCTGAACCTTTTGATGATATTACGGAGCGTAGATGGTGAAATCCCTCAATTCCTTGTTGAGAAATGTTGTTCTTAAACAATTTGCTCAGGCATTTGTTGACAAAGTGGTGACCCTCGCCCCGTCCTTGTTTGTGAATGACTGAGCATTTCATGGAAGCTGCTTTTTATACCCAATCATGGCACCCACCTGTTCCCAATTAGCCTGTTCACCTGTGGGATTGTCATGTCTGTGTAATCATGTTTTGTTTTAAGTCATGTTTTGTTTAGTTATAGGACTCTTTAGTTTCTGTCTTTTCACTCCCTTGTCTTGTTTCCATGATTACCCCATTAGTTTCACCTGTTCCACGTTTGGACTCATTGTGCACTCTTGATTGTCACCATAGCAACCCATTAGTTTTCACCTGTCACGTCACGCACCTGTTTCACGTCTTGAGTCACGCACCTGTTTTCGTTAATCATGTCTGTAGTATTTAAGTTCAGTGTTTTTCAGTTTGTCTTTCTGACGACTTCACCACATTTATGCTTATGTACTCTCTTCATCCTCTAAGATCATGCTTCATGTCCCTTGTCAAAGTAAGTTTTTGTTCCATGTTTATAGTCTTTTTGTTTTTCATAGTTTGTTCTCCGCCACTGTGCGTGCTTTTCATTTGTACTTTTTTGCTACAGTCTTTTGGTTTCATAGTTTATTCTCCGCCACTGTGCGCGCTTTCGTTTATTCCTTTTTTTTTGATAATAATAAATAAATCATGTACCTTCATTCCCGTCTCGCCCGAGCCAACTTTCCGTTGCATCCCGGAAAAGCACACACCCAAGACCAAGTCATGACAGGGATGTTCCAAATAAGTCTTTGATGAGCATTCCTCAACTTTCTCACTCTTTTTTGCCACTTGTGCCAGCTTTTTTGAAACATGTTGCAGGCATCAAATTCCAAATGAGCTAATATTTGCAAAAAAGAAGAAAGTTTCTCAGTGTGAACATGAAATATCTTGTCTTTGCAGTCTATTCAATTGAATATAAGTTGTTTTATTTACCAAGGTGACATCTTCACTGCTTTGGGGTTTGTAGACACAATGCCTAAATGAACACACTACCTTTCAGAAAGAAAAGGAGGTAAGTATAGGAGTAAATACAGTACCTGGCAAAAGTTTGGATGCAAATGAATGACACATTGTCTACAAACTTTTGACTGGCAATGTTCAAACTAGTGTATGACCTTCTTCAAACACTTGCTATTTGAAACTCTCCTGTCCGGCCACGTTAAAGACAAACAATTGTCGATCCACCATTGTAGTCAGTGTCGACACCGTAGTGGATAATCTTCTTTTTCTCTATCTTCTTGTTATGCATACTTGCCAACCTTGAGACCTCCGATTTCGGGAGGTGGGGGGTGGGGGGCGTGGTCGGGGGTGGGGCGGGGCGTGGTTGGGGGGCGTGGTTAAGAGGGGAGGAGTATATTGACAGCTAGAATTCACCAAGTCAAGTATTTCATACACACACATATATATATATATATATATATATATATATATATATATATATAGATATAGATATAGATATCTACATCCTGAAAATATGCAAACAAAACTGTTTAGATAATTGATACTTCAAACTTGCATAAATAAATATTAAGGAATATAACATAACTTGGCTTAATGAATAAAATGCTAAAGTTGTTGATAAACAAGCAATTATTTTAATAATTAAATATGGTCATTTTAAATGAATTATGATAATTTAAAATCAATTATTTCAAATATGTTTATTTTAATGTATAATTCTATGGCTGGATGTAATAAGGAGTCACAAAAAAATACAAATAAAAATACAATTAATTTTGATGTTTTTAGCAAAATATAGTAAAAATGTATTTTTTATTTTTATTTTTTTTAATTAATAAATATATTTATTTTTAGGTAAAATAAACATAATAATACAATTTATCTTTAGTCTGGATGATTTTGTTCTTGTCACCCTGTTGTCCTCCCGTCATGAAAAAAGTCTGTCCTGGAGGGGGCGTGGCTTCCAGCTCCGGCGGAAAATCGGGAGATTTTCGGGAGAATATTTGTCCCGGGAGGTTTTCGGGAGAGGCGCTGAATTTCGGGAGTCTCCCGGGAAATTCGGGAGGGTTGGCAAGTATGGTTATGTGACATTCATCCTCCACTGTTGCCATTTCTAATATAAAGTAGTGTAAAGTTCTTATTTATATCTGTCAGTAAACTCACCATGGAAGCACTAAAACATACCGGTAAAGTGACTTTACATTGTTCATCCAAGGAACTTTACTTATTAGAGAGTTCAATCAATCAATCAATCAATTCCGGTCAGACGGTTTTTCACGGGACACATTTCGGGTGTTGTTGTTGCACTAGTGAGCCACGGATGAGGAGATGCTGCTCCGTTATTGATTGAAGTAAAGTGTGAATGTCATTAAAACAGTTAGCGCCATCTTTTGACACTTCTTCCACTCCCGTCCTTGCACACTACACCGCTACAACAAAGATGACGCTGTCCAAGTGGAGGCACGTAAATAAGACTGCCCACAAAACGGTGCATCCTGAAGAGATTGTCAGAAAGTGACTTGAAGATTGTCGGAGGCAGATATTTACATATATCCGAATTTAAGTTGTACTTCTTTCATTTCTTAGTCATATTTGAAAACAGCTCGTGTTTTCCATTTATTCTCTTGATGCTCTGTCAGCAAGTATACTATGTGTGATAACCTTGAGTTCTTTGGAATGTGTTTAGACTAGCATTTTGTTTTGTCTACAGAGATGGGACGAGAGAGAGGGTGGTGGGATCGGGAAGACAGACCATTTTGGGAGGCGCAATAGAATGTTCTATGGTTAGACTGGTCTCAATCAATCAATCAATCTTTATTTATATAGCCCTAAATCACAAGTGTCTCAAAGGGCTGCACAAGCCACAACGACATCCTCGGTACAAAGCCCACATACGGGCAAGGAAAAACTCACCCCAGTGGGACGTCGATGTGAATGACTATGAGAAACCTTGGAGAGGACCGCATATGTGGGTAACCCCCCCCCTCTAGGGGAGACCGAAAGCAATGGATGTCGAGTGGGTCTGACATAATATTGTGAGAGTCCAGTCCATAGTGGATCCAACATAATAGTAATCAATCAATGTATATTGGCAAAGCTTTGAGAATATACAACAAAATACCTATTCTGTCTCTGGTGGTTTTTCAACTCAGCTTTAAGTGTCGGAAAGAACTTGGGAGCGAATTGTGACTTGAATTCCCTGGGAGGAACAACTGGTCCAAAACGCAACAAGATGATGTGTAAAACATCATCCATGCAACATTTTGAGCAAAGAACCACCATTACATGTTATGTAGACCACAAGGAAGTCTTTGACATTTAGAAAATAATCATAATAATAATATGACTCCTTTAATGCGCCTTATAATCCGGTGCGCCTTTTGTATGAAAATAGACCTGAATAGACTTGCTCATCGGCAGTGCGCCTTTTAATCCGGTGCGCCCTATGGTCGTAAAAATACAGTACTCTGCAGTGAGACCCGCTCCACCCTTCTCGTTGGTCCGGAAACTTAAATCCAGGCTAATAATAGTTGTGGGAATCCGTGTGGGGTGAAATGTCTCCCAGGTGGAAGTTCACGTGAGGTCAAAGGTTCTGACCAGAGCGCCGCACCATCACACGAGGGCCTCTGTTAATCATTAGACAAAGTGTCAACAAACTTTGGACCCCTCCGAAGCTAACACGCTAACATCCTCCTTACGCTAATAGCCTGTTTGCATTTTTATGAGATTGGCTGATAAGATCATCTTTGAGAAGGTGCGGAAGGAGATCAGTTGATAAGGTCAGTTTTATTAGTTGTTTATTTGTCACATGTTGCTGGCATCAAATTCTAAAGTTTATGATTATTTGCAAAAAAAAAAAAAGTTTATCAGTTTGAACATCAAATATGTTGTCTTTGTAGCATATTCAACTGAATATGGCTTGAAAAGGATTTGCAAATCATTGTATTCCGTTTATATTTACATCTAACACAATTTCCCAACTCATATGGAAATGGGGTTTGTGTATATACATATACATATACATATACATATACATATACATATATGTTTATTTATTATTTTATGTATTTAAAAGGGCTGTTTGCAACTTGCTCACAGTTATATTTTGCAAACAAAAAATATAACAAGACAACCACCTGCTAGGTTTATGTTACCATTAGTAAGTGTCTATATTTTCCTCAATTAGTAATTATATAGAATAAAAAATGCTTAGCGCCCTGTAGGCATCAGTTGCCAACAACCCCTTTTAGTGGAATTTTCCAGGGACCCACTCAAATCCCCACCTGTGTGTCCTGGGGAGTCACCACTTTCAAAACCACTGCAGACGAACATTTTTTAGCCTTCTGAAGAAATTGACAATTGTGGCCAATTATGCAAATTTGACAACGTCATCTAGATGCAACCCGCCCCCACTGCACTGGTAAAAGATAAAACAAACACTCAAAATCCAGAAATGATGTGTAAACAAAGTCATGTTTACCTCATTGAGGGTCGTATACTCAAGGGTCAGATCACATTCTAGTTACGGAGAGTTTGTGACACCATCTCATTCCACTGTGCGGGGGTACCTAATGATTTGGCCTACCATAGGTGACGACGAGGAGGATGAAGGGCCTGTTGCGCAGAAGCCTGAGAATGGAGGCGGTGTAGGAGTACTGCTCGGGTGGGATGCTTCGGGCGGTGGCTTGAGCTTGAGTGGGAGGGAGTTTAGGACGCTCCTGGAAGACTGGCACAAAGAAAGTAATCAAGTTACTTGATTTCATAAGTTTATTTTGCATTAGTTACTTCCTATCTTGTGCTGCTGTTATGTCAACAACTCATTCCCTGACAACAATTGATGCACACCACTCCTTAAATCTGCACTGCTGGGTTTGACCTGTCCACTACTCATTATTACTATGTTTATATTCCTGGTTATTGTAAGGATAAGTCTAACTCATTACTACTATGTTTATATTCCTGGTTATTGTCAGAGGTGGGTAGTAACGCGCTACATTTACTCCGTTACATCTACTTGAGTAACTTTTGGGATAAATTGTACTTCTAAGAGTAGTTTTAATGCAACATACTTTTACTTTTACTTGAGTATATTTATAGAGAAGAAACGCTACTTTTATCTACATTCAGCTCGCTACTCGCTACTAATTTTTATCGATCTGTTAATGCACGCTTTGTTTGTTTTGGTCTGTCAGACAGACCTTCATAGTGCCTGCGTTTCAACAAATACAGTCACTGGTGACGTTCACTCCGTTCCACCAATCAGATGCAGTCACTGGTGACGTTGGACCAATCAAACAGAGCCAGGCGGTCACATGACCTGACTTAAACAAGTTGAAAAACTTATTGGGGTGTTACCATTTAGTGGTCAATTGTACGGAATATATACTGTACTGTGCAATCTACTAATAAAAGTTCCAATCAATCAATCAAAAGTGTGAAGGAAAAAAGACAATTTTTTTATTTCAACCGTACATCCCGTCAAAAGCCTAAAGACTGACTGCACAGTTCCTGTCTTCACAATAAAAGTGCCGCTCCAACGCGCCTGCGCTTTCTAAATAAGAGTCTCCGAAAGCCAGCGCAAACAAGCTAGCAAGCTACGGAGTTTGCCGCCAATGTATTTCTTGTAAAGTGTATAAAAACGAATATGGAAGCTGGACAAATAAGATGCCAAAAACCAACCACTTTCATGTGGTATTAGACAGAAAGGAGGAACTTTTTTTCTCCTCCATTTGAAAACGTGGACGTTTGTCATCACTACTGTCTGATTACAATCAATGCAAGTCATCAGAATCAGGTAATACACCAACTTATATTCTTGTCTTCATGAAAGAAAGGAATCTATATGTGTTAAACATGCATGTATATTCATTAAAACACTATTAACATGTAAACAAAAACGGCAAAAATAAATAAATATAAATTATATACTGTATATATCAATGTATGTATATATATATATATATATATATATATATATATATATATATATATACATACGGTACACACATATATATATATATATATATATATATATATATATATATATATATGTGTGTGTGTATATATATATATATATATATATATATATATATATATATATATATATATATATATATATGTATATGTGTGTGTGTGTATATATATATATATATATATATATATATATATATATGATATGTGTGTGTATGTTACTCATCAGTTACTCAGTACTTGAGTAGTTTTTTTACAACATACTTTTTACTTTTACTCAAGTAAATATTTGGGTGACTACTCCTTACTTTTACTTGAGTAATAAATCTCTAAAGTAACAGTACTCTTACTTGAGTACAATTTCTGGCTACTCTACCCACCTCTGGTTATTGTAACGATAAGTCTAACTCATTATTACTATGTTTATATTCCTGGTTATTGTAAAGATAAGTGTTTAAAATTATTTAAGACTTTATCGTGTCCAAAAAAATTAAAGAGTTTGCCTTCTTTATGGTACTAATGGTTATTAAGGACTGTTGTTGATGTGAAACGACCACTTAGTGGTTGCCAAAAAGTGATTCAAGGTAATATTTTCATGGCGACACATCTTATATGTGCATAAATGACTAGGACGAGTATTGCATAAATCATAATAAAATCCACACTGTAGTGTTCACATGTTGAAGTACCCTTTATAAAGTTGAAAACAACCCCAAACGACCACTTAGTGGTTGCCAAAAAGTGATTCAAGGTAATATTTTCATGGCGACACATCTTATATGTGCATAAATAACTAGCACAGGGGTCGGCAACCTTTACCAGTCAAAGAGCCATTTTGACCAGTTTCACAAATTAAAGAAAACAATGGGAGCCACAAAAATCTTTTGAAATTTAAAATGAAATAACACTGCATACAAAGTTTGTATGCAGTGAGGGAGCAGGGTTGGGGTGGGGGCGGGGTTTGATGGTAGCAGGGGTGTATAATGTAGCCCGGAAGAGTCAGGGCTGCATGGGATTCTGGGTATTTGTTCTGTTGTGTTTATGTTGTGTTAAGGTGCAGATGTTCTCCCGAAATGTGTTTGTCATTCTTGTTTGGTTTTGGTTCAAAGTGTGGCGCATTATTAGTAAGAGTGTTAAAGTTGTTTTAAATGGCCACCGTCAGTGTAACCTGTGTGGCTGTTGACCAAGTATGCCTTGCTGTCACTTATGTGTTCAAGCAGAAGATGCATATAACAAAAGGCTGGGCTGGCACGCTGTCTATACAGATTGTAGAGGGCGCTAAATGATGTACCATCATGACGCGCCCTTATTATTATTGTAAGGGTGAAAATCGGAGAATATTAATCCCGGGAGTTTTCTGCGACAGGCACTGAAATCCGGAAGTCTCCCGGGAAAATCGTAGGGCTGCAGCTAACGATTATTTTTCTATCGATTAATCTATAGATTATTTTTTAGATTAATCGGTTAATCTATAGATTATTTTTTAGATTAATCTATAGATTATTTTTCCTTTTACCGATTTTTTTTTTTATTTAAAATGAAGAGGAAAAAATAAATGTAGGCCAGTTTTTTCAAAAGGCATGGCTTTTATTTCCAAAAAAAAAAGTATGGCCACTCAGTCAACATTGACAACAACATGACAAAATATTCTGTAACAATGTAAACATTTAAAACTTTTAACATTTAACAAAATTAAAAGTAGCTTATTTGCTTTTTAATGTGCAAATATAAAAGTAAACATCCAGTGCAAATCTTAATATTCTGGAATAGTATAAGCATTTCAAAAGTAAAAGTATTGCTTATTTTGCTTTAAAATGTGCAAAAATAAAGATAAACATCCAATACAAAAAAGTGCAAAACGGAAATATTCTGTAACAAGTGTAAACATTTCAACAAAAGTAAAAGTATTGCTTATTTGCTAAAATGTGCAAAAATAAAGCTAAACATCCAATACAAAAAAGTGTACAGTGTAAACATTTCAACAAAAGTAAAAGTATTGCTTATTTTGCTTAATAACACAACAATGATAGTATGATTAAAGTGAAAGTTAATTGTTGGTTTGTACATAGTATATGTAACTGTTAATGTTGTAAAAGGTATTTGCACAACTAATTAACGTTAGCGTTTGTGACACGTCTTGTGCCGTGGGGTTCTTTCAGGACCGACAGACTGAACGCCAGACGGCTTTGCCAGGTTTACAATCTTTTCATTTTACACAAAGTCTTTTCTCTTCCAACTCTTTTCTCTTTCTTTCCTCGCTTTTCAGCTCCTCTTCCTCGCTCGCTCGTCGTCCCCTGTCTCTTGCGGCGTCGCTCCCGGCGCGCCCCGCCTCGCCGCTGCCGCCTCTCCACAGCGTTAAAGAGGAGCGCGTCTTTGTAAACACTGAACAGGCACGCCAAACGCGCCTCTCAGAGCAAACGGTGCTTTAGTTTATGAATTTACAACGCAGATACAAATGACACATTCATGTTTTTGTGTAATAATGACAACGTATACGCACGCGGACGATTGACTTGTTGATGGTGATGGCAAGAACGCTGTCGGGGGTTTTCTTTTCAAATGTTCGTTCATAGCCGTTGTGCTGCTATGATAGGCCATTTCCGCTCGACACAGTGTGCATACAACAACATTATTAGGCCATTTATTGAAATACTCCGACACTTTTGACGACTTTTGGCGTGCTTTTTTCCCCTCGCTCGCATCGTCTGCTTTGCGCTCCGCCATGACAGTAGTGTGACGTAAATATGCGACGCGCCGACGCACAAAAACGGCGTCGACGTATTTACGTAACCGATGACGTCGACTACGTCGACGCGTCGTTTCAGCCTTAGTCGGCAAGTATGCAGTTGAGCCCCTTCAGAGTGATCAAAGAGCCGCATGCGGCTCCGGAGCCGCGGGTTGCCGACCCCTGGACTAGGACGAGTATTGCATAAATCATAATAAAATCCACACTGTAGTGTTCACATGTTGAAGTACCCTTTATAAAGTTGAAAACAACCCCAAACGACCACTTAGTGGTTGCCAAAAAGTGATTCAAGGTAATATTTAGATGGTGACACATCTTATATGTGCATAAATGACTAGGAGGAGTATCACATACATCATAATAAAGTAGTGTTCACATGTTGAAGCACCCTTTATAAAGCCCACGTGACATTATGGCTGCCACCAGCAGAGACATTGTTGATGAATGTAATATGTTGAAGGGAAAAAAAAAGATCCCTCCATCTATTTTCTTTCACTTGCCCTCATATTTTCTCCCGTTTTAATCAACTATCAACAATCTGTTTTTATTTCAATGCCGATAAATGCTATTTAGACAAATGCCCGTGTGTGGGCGGAGTCTGCTAAAGCTGAAAAGTATGTGAAAAATATGTTTATATGCTGTGGACAATGTCAGAAGAAGATGGTCTAAGAAGACCAAGTGAGCCAAGATGTTGTGGAGTTTCAACTTAAAGCCAACATTCAAAACTGTAAATTCCTACTCAAGCCCATTTGTGTCCCTTCCCCATAGTTGTTCAACACTCCATAGCCCACCTGCTTGGGCTTGGATGAGTCGTGGCTGCAGATGGCGGACAATCCCGACACACGGCTTAGTGCACGCGTGTGTCAAAGTGTGGGCGTCGTGATGGCACTATCTTGTGACAATCAGACGAGTCAGCACATGAGAGTGCAGTGCAAAGATGGCACATCCTGATAGCAGATAGAAAGCCTTCACCATCCAGGTCACACCAACAACTGCAGAAAAACATGCTAGCATAGCCTACAGTACGTGGACTACAAACATCCTCAAAGTTTGGAGGTCATTAAGGTCATGTCTACACTTAGTGGTTTAAATAAATAAAAAAATAAAATACCAATGATCGTCACCCCCTTCAACACATAATTTTTTTAGCCTAAGCCCCGTGTCAGCCACACTAAACCAGCATTTAAGTAACCCCTGCTTGGACACGGGTAAGTCAGCCGTGTAATTCTTGATTCTCCGGCACTTAGCTTTGTATGGACTCATTGATCCTTTACAAAGTCAGTTCGGAGAGGAAGTGACACCAGAAAGACCACGCCCCACACAGGAAGAGACATCAGAAAGAACGCACCACAGGCAGCTTCATAACAAAGATGGATGCGGATCATCCAGACATGCCACTGGCTGCTGCGCTCTGCCACCCGAAATGTTTCCTTCATGGCCTGACGTAGAGCTTGACCCCCAACTCCCAGGTCCCTCATCAGCCTTATTGTTGATGTTGCCACAAAGCCCCGACATCCAACTTCTACAGGGCAGACTTGTAACCTCCAGCCTCGCCGTTCAGCCTCTGCAGCGAGCTCTGCATACCAGAGCTTTTCCCGCTCAAAAGCTTCCTCCACCGCATCCTCCCAAGGGACTGTGAGTTCAACGAAGTACACGATGTGCTGGGAGTTGGACCACAGGACTAGGTCAGGCCGCAAGTTAGTAATTGCTATCTCTGGTGGAACGATGAGTTTCTTATACACGTACATCAGCATCTGCCAGTCCCGGGCTACCTCCAGCTGTCCCAACCTGGGCCTTGATGGTGTCTTTCGTTGCCTTTGTTCCCCCTCTCTAACAAAGGCAACTGGCATATTCAGGTTGGGTGTCCTGGGTGGGAAGGAGTTGTTGGTTGTTCTCCTGCTTTCCAGGGTTGCTGCCAAACATTTGAGTACTTCGTTGTGTCTCCAGGTGTATCGTCCTTGGGAGGGGCCCACTTTACACCCAGTGAGGATGTGTCTGAGTGTAGCTGGTGTTGAGCACAGGGGGCATGATGGATCTTCACCCAGCCATTGGTTGAGGTTTTTGGGGGTGGGAAGGACATCATGGGTTGCTTGAAGTAGGAAACTTACCCTACTCGATTCCATCTCCCATATGTCCCTCCAGCTGATCTTCCGTTTCTCCAACCCTTCCCACCTTGTCCACTGGCCCTGCTTAGCTTGCGCCACAGCCTTGGCATATCTATTCGACTCTTCCCGTCGACGGACCTTGGCCACGAGCAGCTTGCGCCGTTCATCCTTGTTCCAGGAAGATCAAGTCTTTCCAAGTCCCAAACCGGCTTTTCCATGCTGGACTTGGCCCACAATGTCAGCGTGGTGAAGAGCAGATTTTGCCTGCTGTACTGCGTTCTTAGCTAACCACTTCTTCCCTGCTGTCAGATTTGGGGCAGCAGCTCGGACCACAGTATCCTTCGACTCTGTTAGGGTCATCTCGAGCCTCACTTTGGAGCATGTGAACTCCTCCGTCAGGCTAGAGAGAGGCAGTTTGAGTAATCCATGACCATACAGGCCGATGCTGCTCAGGCATCGAGGGACACCTAGCCACTTTCTTACGTAAGAGCTGATTGTTCTTTTCATTTTCTCCACTCTGGTGAGGGAGATACCATACATGGTTAGTGGCCACATGAGGCGGGGTAGTAACCCGACCTGGAGGCACCAGATTTTCAGCTTACCAGGCAGTATAGAGCTGTCAATGTTCTTCAGACCTTTGGTGACTTCTTGCCTTAGCTTGTCTGCTTGCTCAGTGTCCTTCAGATTTGAGTCATACCACCTTCCCAGGCTCTTAATTGGCTTCTCTGACACAGTTGGAATGGGTTCTTCACCAATGACAAACCTTTGTTCTGTCAGTTTGCCTTTGATGATGGAGATGCTTCTTGATTTTGAGGCCTTGAATTTCATTCTGGCCCCAGTGATGTTCTCATGAAGCTTCCCTAGTAGGCGCCTGGTGCAGGGTGCTGCAGTTGTTATGGTTGTCATGTCAACCATATAGGCCCTGAGAGGAGGTAGGCGGATTTCCGAACTCAGCTGTTCGCCACCCACTACCCACTTGGATGCCCGCATAATGACTTCCATTGCCATGATGAAGGCCAACGGGGAGATGGTACACCCTGCCATTATTCTAACCTCCATATGGTGCCAAGTGGTGGTGAAGGCTGGCGTGGTAAAACAGAGCTGCAGATCTTCAAAGTATGCCTTGACAAGGTTGGTGATGATCTCTGGTATCCTGAAGAAGTCGAAGGATGCCCAGAGGAAACTGTGTGGGACAGAACCAAATGCATTGGCAAGGTCTAGGAAGATTATGTGGAGATCTCTCCTCTCTTTCTTCACAGCCTGGATTTGATGCCAGATTATGCTGGTGTGTTCGAGGCATCCGGAGAACCCTGGGATTCCTGCTTTTTGGACTGAGGTATCTACAAGTCTGTTCTTGTCCAGGTAGTAGGTCATCCTCTGGGCAACTAGGCTGAAGAAAATCTTACCCTCTACATTGAGGAGGCTGATGGGACGGAACTGGCTGATATCTGTAGATTCCTTCTCCTTGGGAATCAAGACTCCTCCGGCCCGACGCCATGCTTTGGGTATGATTCCCTTCTCCCGAGCCACCCTCATTAGCCGCCACAGGAAGCGAAGTACATCAGGGGCACTCTTGTAGAGTCGATACGGAACTCCATTTGGCCCTGGGGCTGATGATGCTCTCGCCCGCTTTACTGCTTTCTCCACTTCACTCCACTTTGGGGGGGCTAATGTCCATCTGGTGTTGTGGTTGTTCAATTGGTGGGATGTCCGACGGAATAGCTGTCTGCATGTTCTTCTTGTCATCCACAAACATTTCTTCCAGATGTTTCTCCAGTTCCTGCTTAGACGTTTTTAGGTTTCCCCCTTTTTCTTCAGTGAAAAGTGATTTCACAAATTTAAAGGGGTCCTTGAAAAAAACTTGATCTTGCACATTCTTTCTTTTTCCGCTGTTCTCGCAGGTTTTCTGCTCGTCTCAGGGTTGTTAACAGGCTTTTGATGTTTCCCTGGAGATTGTTAATGCCTTCTTTCTCGCTGTCTGAAGCCTTCCTCCACTGCTTCTTAAGGTGTCTTCTCTCCCGAATCAGGCATTCTATCTCCTGCTGCCGTCTGGACTTGCATTGTGGTACTTGCATTTATGTAACATTTTCATTAAATGTAATATTGCCTGACAAAAAGTGATTCAACGTAATATTTTGATATTTACACATCGCGTATTTTACTAGAATACCCTTATGGCAGGGGTGCTCATTACGTCGATCGCGAGCTACCGGTCGATCTCGGAGGGTGTGTCAGTCGATCACCAGCCAGGCATTAAAAAAAATAGTCCTAAAAATGAGCGATCATAAATCTTCACTATGACGTCACTTTCGTCACTTGATTGACATTCACGGCACCCGAGGGTCTTCTGAGATGACGCTGGCTGCTGCCAGCTCATTAAAATTACCGACAGGAAAGCGAGAAACACTTTATTTCAACAGACTCTGGCGCCGTACCTGTCGTCAAAACTCCAAAGACCGACTGCACAGTTGCACAGATGCGCTAACAAAATAAGAGTCTCAGAAAGCTGGCGTGCACAAGCTAGCAAGCTACGGAGTTTGCCGACAATGTATTTCTTGTAAAGTGTATACAAAGGAGTTCGGGAGCTGGACAAATAAGATGCCAAAAACCAACCACTTTCATGTGGTATTGTACAGAAAGGAGGACTTTTTTTCTCCTCCATTCGAAAATGCGGACGTTATCATCACCACTGTCTGATTCCAATCAATGCAAGTCATCAGAATCAGGTAATACACCAACTTATATTCTTGTCTTCATGAAAGAAAGGAATCTATATGTGTTAAACATGCTTGTATTATCTTTTAACACCTTTAACTTATTAACAATATTAACTATATGTGTTAAACATGCTTGTATTATCTTTAAACACCTTTAACTTGTTAACAATATTAACTCTATGTGTTAAACATGCTTGTATTATCTTTAAACACCTTTAACTTGTTAACAATATTAACTATATGTATTAAACATTCTTGTATTATCATTAAACACCTTTAATTTATTAACAATATTAACTATATGTTAAACATGCTTGTATTATCATTAAACACCTTTAACTTGTTAACAATATTAACTATATGTGTTAAACATGCTTGCATTATCTTTAAACACCTTTAACTTGTTAACAATATCAACTATATGTATTAAACATACTTGTATTATCATTAAACACCTTTAATTTTTAACAATATTAACTATATGTGTTAAACATGCTTGCATTATCATTAAACACTTTTAACTTGTTAACAAAAACATATATTTCATAAATAAGTAAATATAAATTATATATATATGAATGAGGTAGATCCCCACGACTTGATCAATTGAAAATGAGCTCGCCTGCAGAAAAAGTGTGAGCACCCCTGCCTTATGGGCATTACATATATTAAAATCAAGTACCTACTGTACTGTTGACTTGATATACCCTTTTTTTTTACCCAGACGGCCACTTTGCTGCTGCCAAAATATGATTTAAAGTAATATTTTGATATATGTAATGCCCATAAGGGTATTCTAGTAAAGATGAGATGTGTCAGATCTGGCCCGCAAACACCTGGAAATGATACGTGTCAATAAAGTACTTCATATTTTCTCACTACATGTAATGGATTGTTTTAATTTTGATAGAAAAAATATATGTAAAAAATATATATGTATTGCTTGAAATTGCATGTCTTTTAAACTATAATAGTATCCATTATTGCAACAAATATTACAGTATATTATCATACTTTCCAAACATTTTTTGTCTAAATAAAAATAAATACTTGCTTGACTTGTGATTTTACAGCAAACTATTCATCAAATTAATACAAATGACAATACATTTTACGGTGTTCTTTACAGCATATTACTGTAAATTGAAAAAAACTAAAATTCTGGCACATGGTCAGGATTGTACCACCTCTGTCTCAATTTGAGCCAGGAAAAAACCCGGCCTATGGGAATCCCAAATACACAAAAACGGGTACCAGCAGGTAAGAAAAATAGAATTTTGCATAATGTGACTAGGGATGTCCCGATCCAGGTTTTTGCACTTCCGATCCGATACCGATATTGTTTTTGCACTTCCGATCCGATACCGATACTGACCGATACTGGCCTATCCGAGCATGTATTAAAGTTTAAAGTTATTTAGCCTACTTAGTTGTCAGAATCATGTTGAAAAGGGTTTTAGTACTCTTGATAACAACTAGCCAGCTGAATTAGGGGAGTTTGAATAATACACAATGGTTGGTAACAAGAAACTGACCTGTTTATTCAAGGATAAACACAAAATAGACAAAATTATACATGACAAACAGAAATGGCAACATTGAACTAGGGCTGGGCGATATGGCCTTTTTTTAATATTGCGATATTTTAAGGCCATATTGGGATACACCATATATATCTCGATATTTTGCCTTAGCCTTGAATGAACACTTGATGCATATAATCACAGCAGTATGATGATTTTGTGTGTTTTGATTGATTGAGACTTTTATTAGTAGGTTGCACAGTGAAGTACATATTCCGTACAATTGACCACTAAATGGTAACACCCCAATAAGTTTTTCAACTTGTTTAAGTCGGGGTCCACTTAAATTGATTCATGATACAGATATATACTATCAGATATATACTATCATCATAATACAGTCATCACACAAGATAATCACATTGAATTATTTACATTATTTATAATCCAGGGTGTGGAGGGGGGCGCCGGATGTAAGTGTCATAAAGACAGCCAAAAGAGTTTGATATGAGAATAAATCTAAAGTTAAAATATAGTGTAGAAATGCACCCATTTGCAAGAAATGTAGTCTTGATTTTCAAAATTTTCTTTCAAGGCTTGCATGTCTACATTAAAACATTCTTCTTCATACTGCATTAATATATGCTACTTTTAAACTTTCATGCAGAGAAGGAAATCACAACTAAATAGATCACTAATTTTTTCAGACGGTGTTGATCTGGAAATTTTTGCCTTGGCATTTTGATGGTGTGGGCGTGTGGCACCGAATGGAGATAAGCGTCTCGACAGACATCACAATATTTGAACAATGATGACGAAAACTGTTTTCTCTGTCGTGTCCGTGTGTCGAAAATTGTTATGCGCTTATTTTTTTATTTGATTTTGTGCGTGGCATAGATTTGCCGTGCGCAGAGGACGCTTGAGCAGGCGCGCACCTTAGCGGCTGCGCTAACATCACAGCTAACGTTAGCCATGCTGCTACCTCTCTGCTCGGGGAGGACGTATACGTATGTGACGTATGACGTGACAGTATGTGACGTATGCATACCTGCCAACTTTTGAAATCAGAAAAACCTAGTAGCCAGGGTCCAGGGGCCGCAGGCCCCGGTAGGTCCAGGACAAAGTCCAGGTGGGGGGTTCAGGCTTTGCCCCCCGACGCAAAATGATTATTAGCATTCAGACAGGTTAAAATGTTGCTAAAACCATCACTTTTCTATCAGTCACAGTGACTTTTCAAAACAAAAATATTACAGCAAAAATCATATGGGTTGATTGACATGTTTATTCTGTAAGCTAACTTCAATAGTTTGAAATTATTTTGACAGTTAATGCCAGTTATCCTGTCAACCTTTCACAAGACTTCTATTTGTTAATTGAAAGTATAAACACTTTTTACAGTAAACAAATGGTAAAACAGTACTAAACAATTCCATTAAAAGAAAAATTGGTGTCATTATTAACTTTCTGTCCAAGCTTGTATAATCTACTGCCTTGTTCAATTGTAAAAAATATTCTGTGCCTAAAATTCACATTTCTATCACAATTATCATACTGTAAACATGGTAAGCTAACTTCATTAAAATTAATAGTCCTGTCAATAGCATGGAATTACAATTCAAATGTAGTTTTTTTGTAAGCCTTTCAAAAGACTTCAAAATATGAAAAATTTATGAAAATTAATTTAAGCCATCAGACACTTGAAAAGTGGCACATCACATCTCTAATGTAATCATTTGAACTTTTCAACAGAAATAGCACTGCAAAAATATTAAGGACATACTTCTGTATTTTGGTAGTTATGCTGTCAACATTTAACAAGATTTCTTCAACTTGGACTTGAAAGCATAAATAGTATAAACACTTTTAACAGTATAACAGTACTAAACAATTCCAATAGATAACATTGGTGTCATTACCTTTTTGTGGCTAAAATCCTAATTTATTCTATCAGATTGATCATACTGCAAAAATGATATGGTAACTTTATGATAAGTTTACTTGAAGTGGCATAAAACACTGAAGTGATTGTTCCTATAACCCCTTTGTTTCAAATGTTTGTTCCACTTGTGGCAGTCGGGCACCAGCATACCATCTTTGACAACTTGAAGTGGCATAAAACACTGAAAGTGATTGTTCCTATAACCCCTTTGTTTTAAATGTTTTATGCCACTTCAAGTTGTCAAAGACGTGCTGTGAAATACAGCCGACAGGATTGCGCACCAAACACGAAGCAAGGCCAAAGTGATTGCATGGTGCAGGAGAACAAAGGACTTCTTTCATTTAAGGTTTGTGATAAACCATCAAACTCATTCGTTAAAGGGACTCTATAGTAATATAAAGCGAGTTTTTCTGGACATTATCATGCAAGAAAAGTTTATTTTTGGGACCGCGATCACCGCGTAATGATTTTTAAAGGTTGCATTACAAACATTTAACTGTCCCATGTGATCAGCCAGTGCGATTGGAAGTCCATGCTCAATTATTGCCTCCGTAAATAAAACTTCGGCATTTATCACATCCAAAGAATCTGTTTGGGCGACGAAAAACGTTGAAAGTTTTCCACTTGTATCGCTAGCAACGGCATTAGACTTGTGTTTTTTTGTCCCAACGTGGTCTTTTACATCGCTAATTCCTCCGTGTCCGATCGAAAAATCTTGTCTGCACAAGGTGCAATTCGTGTAGTTTTCACCCTTTTTTTTTTTAATTAATGAAAAACCGTATTTTTTATCACTGCAACCGTAACCCGGAATAGGTTGATGAAAACCGTACAAATTACGAGAAAACCGGAGTAGTTGGCAGGTATGCAGTATGTGACGTGTGTAAGAAGGTGCGCTCGCTGTCTGTGAGAGGGAGACACAGGAAAGAGTGAGAAGAGTCTGTCGTGTAATGCCAGCAGCTAAAAGCAACTGCGTGAGATTCCACAGACCTGTGGATGTGTTGAAGGTGTGCTGGAAAATGCGGAACGGAAATTAGGGAGTAGCAGAAAAGTGGAATGTATTATTTAAATCTGTGCGTTGGAAAACACGGACCGGAGTTTTTTTTTAAACTGGATCTGGATCGGCATTTTCCCGTGCCTTGCCGATACGCATTTTTTGGCAAATATCGGCGGCCGATTTGATCCAAACATCCCTAAATGTGACCCCTTTAATGTTCAGCACTTTCTAGGTTTAACCTCAAATTATTATTTTGAAAGGTCAAACTGGTATAAACAAGTACCGTATTTTCCGCACCATAAGGCGCCCTGGGTTATAAGCCGCGCCTTCAATGAACGGCATATTTCAAAACTTTGTCCACCTATAAGACGCCCCCCGTGTTATAAGCCGCATCTAACTGCGCTAAAGGAATGTCAAAAAAACAGTCAGATAGGTCAGTCAAACTTTAATAATATATTAAAAACCAGCGTGATGTGGGCGCGCATGGAGTCGTATATCAACATGGACGGAGCTGCGTGAAAAAAGCCACCCGGCCTCTTCGCGTAAACTTAAACTTACCTTAACCACTCGCTCATCTTTTCTTCATCCATCCCTTCGAGTTAGCTTTTATGATGACGCCGGCTGGAAAGGTCTCTTTTGGCAAGGTCTTCCTTTTGAATATCACCATGGGTGGAAGTTTCTGGCCATTAGCATGGCAAGCTAGAACCACAGTGAAGGATGACTTCTCATTCCCTGTGGTGCGAATATTCACCGTACGTGCTCCCGTTGTATCCACAGTGCGGTTCACAGGAATATCAAAAGTCAGTGGAACCTCGTCCATGTTGATAATGTTCTCTGGCCGGATCTTTTTTTCAGCTATCTTGTTTTTACAATATGCACGGAAAGTAGCCAGCTTTTCTTGAAAGTCTTTAGGCAGTTGCTGTGAAATAGTAGTCCGTGTGCGGATGGAGAGATTGCGTCTTTTCATGAACCGGATCCCTGTCGCTTAGTAGGAGCCATTTTGTGGTCTTTACAGATGTAAACACACAAAGGAAATGAAACGTACGGTAATATCCGCGCGCTTTTTCTTCTTCTACGCGGGCGGGTGGTTGCTTACAGTAGAAGAAGAAGCGCTTCCTGTTCTATGGGGGCGGTTGCTTGCGTAGAAGAAGAAGCACTTCCTCTTCTACGGGGAAAAAAGATGGCGGCTGTTTACCGTAGTTGCGAGACCGAAACTTTATGAAAATTAATCTTAATATTTATCCATATATAAAGCGCACCGGGTTATAAGGCGCACTGTCAGCTTTTGAGAAAATTTGTGGTTTTTAGGTGCGCCTTATAGTGCGGAAAATACGGTAACCAGAACATGATGCCACTAGTTGGTAAGCCAATGGATGGCTTACCAAATGTCATGTACATTCATACTGACCTCTTTCAAGCTCAGAGAATCATTGATAGCATGTGGGCAAGGCTAACTAATTGCCATTTAGCCAATGTAATGATCTCCCTACATATAAGGCTAAGCTTTTCACTTCTCATGCTGCCGTGCTCTTAAACTCGGCAAAATGGCGCCACAAAACCAAAAGCCTGGGCCCTGCACACATGACACAAGGGATTATACGTTCCAGTTGAAATCAGCGAGACTGTGGTGAATAGGACTACTATGGACCGCCCTCACAAGCGCTCTTCTGTGCTTGTGAATGCTGAATGCTGATGACCAATTCCTCTTAGTCAGAACCACAACTGTTCCATGCGACGACTCAGCAGCTCCCACGCAGAAGAATCTTCCTCAATATGTAATTAGATACCTATTTGTGTACTAAAATGAAGAGAATAAACTAAGCTGATGGTTTAAACAGGCAAAACCAGAGAGGCAGCTGCAAACTAAAAATAAGATAATTTGCCTTTGAACTACTGATATCCTGCTTGGGAAGTCACTTCCCTTTTACCAAGAGAAAAACCTTTGACCTACTCAGACAGTGAATTCTTCTACAATAAACTCACTCCTACTGCATTTCCGCCGATAGCGTCGTTCTCCTATCTAAGGAGGTTTTGTCTACCCAGGAACATACTTTTCTTACCCACTGACCGGTCTAACGTTGTACTTCCAGTGGAAGAAATAGAAATAAATACATACAAAAAGCATCTTACCGAAAACAACGAGGATGAAGAGGAAAGTGGCCACTCCGGCTGTGATGTAGAACATGATGCTAATGTGGTGGGCCAGCTCGTCCAGGTCGTCCACGTTAGGCACCAGGATCGGTGGCACCAGGAACCCGATGGCGATACCCAACTGCAAAAAAAATATAGCTCGATTTAATAGACTGCAAAGACAAGATATTTCATGTTCACACTGAGAAACTTTATTTTTTTTTGCAAATATTAGCTCGTTTGGAATTTGATGCCTGCAACATGTTTCAAAAAAGCTGGCACAAGTGGCAAAAAAGAGTGAGAAAGTTGAGGAATGCTCGTCAAAGACTTATTTGGAACATCCCACAGGTGAACAGGCTAATTGGGAACAGGTGGGTGCCATGATTGGGTATAAAAAGCAGCTTCCATGAAATGCTCGGTCATTCACAAACAAGGACGGGGGCGAGGGTCACCACTTTGTCAACAAATGCCTGAGCAAATTGTTTAAGAACAACATTTCTCAACAAGGAATTTAGGGATTTCACCATCTACGCTCTGTAATATCATCAAAAGGTTCAGAGAATGTGGAGAAATCACTGCACGTAAGCCATGATATTACACACCTTGGATCCCTCAGGCGCTACTGCATCAACAAGCCACATCAGTGTGTAAAGGATATCACCACATGGGCTCAGGAACACTTCAGAAAACCACTGTCAGTAACTACAGTTGGTCGCTACATCTGTAAGTGCAAGTGAAAACTCTACTATGCAAAGCCAAAGCCATTTATCAACAACACCCAGAAATGCTTCGCTGGGCCCGAGCTCATCTAAGATGGGCTGATGCAAAGTGGAAAAGTGGTCTGACGAGTCCACATTTCAAATTGTTTTTGGAAACTGTGGGCCAAAGAGGAAAAGAACTAAAGGCAGCATGTGTGATGGTATGGGGGTGTATTAGTGGCCAAGACATGGGTAACTTACACATCTGTGAAGGCACCATTAATGCTGAAAGGTACATACAGCTTTTGAAGCAACATATGTTGTTATCATGGACGCCCCTGCTTATTTCAGCCAAGCCACGTGTTACAACAGCGTGGCTTCATAGTAAAATAGTGTAGGTACTAGACTGGCCTGCCTGTAGTCCAGATATTGAAAATGTGTGAAGGCTAAAATGTGAGAAGGGAGACTGTTGAACAACTTAAGCTGTACATCAAGCAAGAATGGGAAAGAATTCCACTTCAAAAATGTGTCTCCTCAGTTCCCAAACCTTTACTGAGTGTTGTTAAAAGGAAAGGCCATGTAACACACTGGTAAAAATGCCTTTTTTTGCAATGTGTTGCTGCCATTCAATTCTAAGTTCATGATTATTTACAAAAAATAAGAAAGTTTCTCAGTGTGAACATGAAATATCTTGTCTTTGCAGTCTATTCAATTGAATATAAGTTGAAAAGGATTCTCTTTTTATTTACCATTTACACAACCTGACAACTTCACTGCTTTTGGGCTTTGTACTTCCTGGTTGCAGACCAGTACTGCAAGGGTTTTGTCCCTACGTGTAATTGATGGTGGTGCACCGCCACGGCCAAGTAAAAGCCACCCCAACTTAAAACTGAGGGGGATTTTTTTTAAGTAAAAACCAATGTAAGTAAGATATTGTATGAATGTATATACAGGTAAAAGCCAGTAAATTAGAATATTTTGAAAAACTTGATTTATTTCAGTAATTGCATTCAAAAGGTGTAACTTGTACATTATATTTATTCATTGCACACAGACTGATGCATTCAAATGTTTATTTCATTTAATTTTGATGATTTGAAGTGGCAACAAATGAAAATCCAAAATTCCGTGTGTCACAAAATTAGAATATTACTTAAGGCTAATACAAAAAAGGGATTTTTAGAAATGTTGGCCAACTGAAAAGTATGAAAATGAAAAATATGAGCATGTACAATACTCAATACTTGGTTGGAGCTCCTTTTGCCTCAATTACTGCGTTAATGCGGCGTGGCATGGAGTCGATGAGTTTCTGGCACTGCTCAGGTGTTATGAGAGCCCAGGTTGCTCTGATAGTGGCCTTCAACTCTTCTGCGTTTTTGGGTCTGGCATTCTGCATCTTCCTTTTCACAATACCCCACAGATTTTCTATCGGGCTAAGGTCAGGGGAGTTGGCGGGCCAATTTAGAACAGAAATACCATGGTCCATAAACCAGGCACGGGTAGATTTTGCGCTGTGTGCAGGCGCCAAGTCCTGTTGGAACTTGAAATCTCCATCTCCATAGAGCAGGTCAGCAGCAGGAAGCATGAAGTGCTCTAAAACTTGCTGGTAGACGGCTGCGTTGACCCTGGATGTCAGGAAACAGAGTGGACCGACACCAGCAGATGACATGGCACCCCAAACCATCACTGATGGTGGAAACTTTACACTAGACTTCAGGCAACGTGGATCCTGTGCCTCTCCTGTCTTCCTCCAGACTCTGGGACCTCGATTTCCAAAGGAAATGCAAAATTTGCATGGTTGGGTGATGGTTTGGGGTGCCATGTCATCTGCTGGTGTCGGTCCACTCTGTTTCCTGAGATCCAGGGTCAACGCAGCCGTCTACCAGCAAGTTTTAGATCATTCAAATCATCAAAATTAAATGAAATAAACATTTGAATGCATCAGTCTGTGTGCAATGAATAAATATAATGTACAAGTTACACCTTTTGAATGCAATTACTGAAATAAATCAAGTTTTTCAAAATATTCTAATTTACTGGCTTTTACCTGTATATATATATATATATATATATATATATATATATATATATATATATATATATATATATATATATATATATATATATATATATATATATATATATATATATTTACGCACTATTGACTAGTAAAAACTTGGCCACTGAAAAGTTTCCAAAGACTTTGACTGCCGAAACAGTACAAATAATACATTTTTTTTTTTACATTTATTTAGCTGTGGTAAAAAAAAACATGCGTCATTGCCAATTATGCAAATGATGATGCTTCATATTGACCCCGCCCTGACCACACCCCCACCGTATATTGGCAATCAGTGGGTAACACTGACATTGTCTTATTTACTTGAATCCAGTGTTTTTCAACCACTGTGCCGCGGCACACTAGTGTGCCGTGAGATGTTGATGTGTGTGGTTGTAGACCACATGAGAGGTAATACTGTAGCAATATGTTTGAGGGTTCTTGTAGACCACATGAGAAGTAATACTGTAGCAATATGTTTCTAAGGGTGGTTGTAGACCACATGAGAGGTAATACTGTAGCAATATGTTTGAGGGTTCTTGTAGACCACATGAGAAGTAATACTGTAGCAATATGTTTCTAAGGGTGGTTGTAGACCACATGAGAAGTAATACTGTAGCAATATGTTTATAAGGGTGGTTGTAGACCACATGAGAAGTAATACTGTAGCAATATGTTGAAGTGTGTGGTTGTAGACCACATGAGAAGTAATACTGTAGCAATATGTTTCTAAGGATGGTTGTAGACCACATGAGAAGTAATACTGTAGCAATATGTTTGTAAGGGTGGTTGTAGACCACATGAGAAGTAATACTGTAGCAATATGTTTGAGGGTGGTTGTAGACCACAAGAGAAGTAATACTGTAGCAATATGTTGAAGTGTGTGGTTGTAGACCACATGAGAAGTAATACTGAAGCAATATGTTTGAGGGTGGTTGTAGACCACATGAGAAGTAATACTGTAGCAATATGTTTGAGGGTGGTTGTAGAACACATGAGAAGTAATACTGTAGCAATATGTTTATGAGGGTGGTTGTAGACCACATGAGAAGTGTAGAGTTGACAGCATGGTGTTAGAAGTGTCACACAGACCCTAAAAGTCCTGTGGGACTCTGGCATCCCACAGAATGCACATTCAGCAGACAGACGCCTCAGGCAGACTGTTGTCCAAACCTGGTTTCCAAGAACCCCAATGGCACAGGCGCTGGAGACCTCCTCCTCCCCGAACCACACAGAGGCCAGATAAGACGGAATCCCCAGCACAAAGACTGTCGCCACCGAGCAAACCAACTGTCCAAAGAAGGTGAGGGCAAACAAAGTTGGACGGGCGCTGCCCACTTTAATCCAAGCGCCGATGCAATTAAAGGCCGAGCCAGCCAGGACCGCGTCCCGGATGCCCCTGTGGTCCAGAAGCCACAGGACAGGCAGGATGAGCAGGATGTAGGTGAGCAGATAGACCATGGCCAGCCAGTCTATGGCCAGAGCGTCTATGTTGTAGAACTTGATGAAGATGTTGCTGATGATGCCGTACTGCAGCCACATGAAGGCGTTGCTGGCCGACACGGCGCTGAAGACAAACAGCATGAGCCAGCGACGACGGTACAGCTTTGTCTCAGACTCTCTTTGGAACACCTGGTCATCCATCAAACACAAGCGGGACTCGCTGGGACTTAAAGGTCCCGGAGTCCACTGCACGGACGCCAAGCCTGGAGCCGGAGTCTTTGAGCGCGTGGAGCTTTTCATCCTTTCTTCACGGGTGAACTCTGAATTTGCACGGTTGCCTTTTAAAGTATTGTTCCAGGGCATGGCATGAGGTGAGGGTTCTTCAGATTCTCTCCAGGTCCAGTATGCACAGTGCAGCCTGTATGCTTGTCACAAGGAGCTGCTGAGGACGCATTGTCATGGTCATTGCATCTGGTGGCGAGGAGCAGGCTTTACGCCACATGTCACATGACCACCAACATTCCAGCTGCAACGCTCAAAAACCAGGACACAATTGGCTAAACATCAGCAGGATAATGCTCGTCCAGAACTACTTTGAGCAGAGGTGGGTAGTAACGCGCTACATTTACTCCGTTACATCTACTTGAGTAACTTTTGGGATAAATTGTACTTCTAAGAGTAGTTTTAATGCAACATACTTTTACTTTTACTTGAGTATATTTATAGAGAAGAAACGCTACTTTTACTCCGCTACTTTTATCTACATTCAGCTCCCTACTCGCTACTAATTTTGATCCATCTGTTAATGCACGCTTTGTTTGTTTTGGTCTGTCAGACAGACCTTCATAGTGCCTGCGTTTCAACAAATACAGTCACTGGTGACGTTCACTCCGTTCCACCAATCAGATGCAGTCACTGGTGACGTTGGACCAATCAAACAGAGCCAGGCGGTCACATGACCTGACTTAAACAAGTTGAAAAACGTATTCGGGTGTTACCATTTAGTGGTCAATTGTACGGAATATGTACTGTACTGTGCAATCTACTAATATAAGTTCCAATCAATCAATCAAAAGTGTGAAGGAAAAAATACCCTTTTTTATTTCAACCGTATATCCCGTCAAAAGCCTAAAGACTGACTACACAGTTCCTGTCTTCACAATAAAAGTGCCGCTCCATCGCGCCTGCGCTTTCAAAATAAGAGTCTCCGAAAGCCAGCGCAAACAAGCTAGCAAGCTAGCAAGCTACGGAGTTTGCCGCCAATGTATTTCTTGTAAAGTGTATAAAAACAAATATGGAAGCTGGACAAATAAGAAGCCAAAAACCAACCACTTTCATGTGGTATTAAGACAGAAAGGAGGAACTTTTTTTCTCCTCCATTTGAAAACGTGGACGTTATCATCACTACTGTCTGATTCCAATCAATGCAAGTCATCAGAATCAGGTAATACACCAACTTATATTCTTGTCTTCATGAAAGAAAGGAATCTATATGTGTTAAACATGCATGTATATTCATTAAAACACCTTTAACATGTAAACAAAAACGGCAAAATAAATAAATATAAATTATATACTGTATATATCAATGTATGTATATATATATATATGTGTATATATATATGTGTGTGTGTGTATATATATATATATATATATATATATATATATATATATATATATATATATATGTATGTGTGTGTGTGTATGTTACTCATCAGTTACTCAGTACTTGAGTAGTTTTTTCACAACATACATTTTACTTTTACTCAAGTAAATATTTAGGTGACTACTCCTTACTTTTACTTGAGTAATAAATCTCTAGAGTAACAGTACTCTTACTTGAGTACAATTTCTGGCTACTCTACCCACCTCTGACTTTGAGTAGGACCACTGTGCTATGATGACCCTTAGGTTGCATTCCTTCCAGCACATGTATGTTAACGCATGCACCTTGAATACCAATCCCAAAGCTGTAAAGACTGACTTAGAAGGTTTTCTACTTAAGAAGGTCAATATGCGCTTCAAAAAACAAAATGATGGGTGGAAAAAAAATGTATGTGAAAGTTAACGAGTGTTGTTTGTCCCTAACACGTTAACTTCTGAAAGGACACAGTGGACTCATTCTCAATGCGTCCTCTTTTTTTTGTTTTTTTTTATACCAGCGTCACGTTGTGTACCGTATTTTCCGCACCATAAGGCGCCCTGGGTTATAAGCCGCGCCTTCAATGAACGGCATATTTCAAAACTTTGTCCACCTATAAGCCGCCCCGTGTTATAAGCCGCATCTAACTGCGCTAAAGGAATGTCAAAAAAACAGTCAGATAGGTCAGTCAAACTTTAATATATTAAAAACCAGCGTGATGTGGGCGCGCATGGAGTCGTATATCAACATGGACGGAGCTGCGTGAAAAAAGCCACCCGGCCTCTTGGCGTAAACTTACCTTAACCACTCGCTCATCTTTTCTTCATCCATCCATCCCTTCGAGTTAGCTTTTATGATGACGCCGGCTGGAAAGGTCTCTTTTGGCAAGGTCTTCCTTTTGAATATCACCATGGGTGGAAGTTTCTGGCCATTAGCATGGCAAGCTAGAACCACAGTGAAGGATGACTTCTCATTCCCTGTGGTGCGAATATTCACCGTACGTGCTCCCGTTGTATCCACAGTGCGGTTCACAGGAATATCAAAAGTCAGTGGAACCTCGTCCATGTTGATAATGTTCTCTGGCCGGATCTTATTTTCAGCTATCTTGTTTTTACAATATGCACGGAAAGTAGCCGGCTTTTCTTGAAAGTCTTTAGGCAGTTGCTGTGAAATAGTAGTCCGTGTGCGGATGGAGAGATTGCGTCTTTTCATGAACCGGAAACCTGTCGCTTAGTAGGAGCCATTTTGTGGTCTTCACAGATGTAAACACACAAAGGAAATGAAACGTACGGTAATATCCGCGCGCTTCTTCTTCTTCTTCTTCTTCTACGCGGGCGGGTGGTTGCTTACAGTAGAAGAAGAAGCGCTTCCTGTTCTATGGGGGCGGGTGCTTACCTTGGCGGTTGCTTGCGTAGAAGAAGAAGCACTTCCTCTTCTACGGGGAAAAAAGATGGCGGCTGTTTACCGTAGTTGCGAGACCGAAACTTTATGAAAATGAATCTTAATATTAATCCATATATAAAGCGCACTGTCAGCTTTTGAGAAAATTTGTGGTTTTTAGGTGTGCCTTATAGTGCGGAAAATACGGTAAATGGTAAATAAAAAGAGAATACAACAAATCCTTTTCAACTTATATTCAATTGAATAGACTGCAAAGACAAGATATTTCATGTTCACACTGGAAAACCTTGTTATTTTTTGCAAATATTAGCTCATTTGATGGCTGCAACATGTTTCAAAAAAGCTTGCACAAGTGGCAAAAAAAGAGTGAGGAAAGTTGAGGAATGATCACCAAAGACTTATTTGGAACATCCCACAGGTGAACAGGCTAATTGGGAACAGGTGGGTGCCATGATTGGCTATAAAAGCAGCTTCCATGAAATGCTCACTCATTCACAAACAAGAACGGGGCGAGGGTCACCACTTTGTTCAGTGTTGGGACTACTTTGTAACGCCTTACTGTAACGCCGTTAGTTTCGGCGGTAACTAGTAATCTAATGCGTTACTTTTTATATTCAGTAACTCAGTTACCGTTACTAGTGATGGGTTGATGAGGCGTCATGAAGCGTTTCGACACATTGCAAAACTGTATTGATACTGTGTCACTAAATACTGACATCTGCTGGACATTAAAAATCCCTACAGGCAACCTATGGACCGACTCAACTGACACTGATTTGATGCCCTAGTACAGGGGTCACCAACCTTTTTGAAACCAAAAACTACTTCTTGGGTACTGATTAATGCAAAGGGCTACCAGTTTGATACACACTTAAATAAATAAATATATTGTCATTTGTAAGTTACACGTAAGTGTGATTTAAACAAGAATAGCTAAATAAATACATTTGTATATATAAAAAATGGGTATTTCTGTCTGTCATTCCGTCGTACATTTTTTTTCCTTTTACAGAAGGTTTTTTGTAGAGAATAAATGATGAAAAAAACCACTTAATTGAACGGTTTAAAAGAGGAGAAAACACGAAAAAAATTCAAATAAAACTTTGAAACATAGTTTATCTTCAATTTCGACTCTTTAAAATTCAAAATTCAACCGAAAAAAGAAGAGAAAAACTAGCTAATTTGAATCTTTTTGAAAAAATTAAAAAAAGAATTTATGGAACATCATTAGTCATTTTTCCTGATTAAGATACATTTTAGAATTTTGATGACATGTTTTAAATTGGTTAAAATCCAATCTGCACTTTGTTAGAATATTTAACAAATTGGACCAAGCTATATTTCTAACAAAGACAAATCAGTATTTCTTCTAGATTTTCCAGAACAAAAATTTTAAAAGAAATTCAAAATAGTTTGAAATAAGATTTACATTTGATTCTACAGATTTTCTAGATTTGCCAGAATAATTTTTTGGAATTTTAATCATAGTAAGTTTGAAGAAATATTTCACAAATATTCTTCGTCGAAAAAACAGAAGCAAAAATATTTATTATTCTTTACAATAAAAAAAAAAAAAAATTTACTTGAACATTGATTTAAATTGTCAGGAAAGAAGAAGAAATGTAAAAGGTAAAAAGGTATATTTGTTTAAAAATCCTAAAATCATTTTTAAGGTTGTATTTTTTCTCTAAAATTGTATTTCTAAAAGAATTAAGAAGCAAAGTAAAAAAATAAATGAATTTATTTAAACAAGTGAAGACCCATCCATCCATCCATTTTCTACCGCTTATTCCAAGTGAAGACCAAGTCTTTCAAATATTTTCGTGGATTTTCAAATTCTATTTGAGTTTTGTCTCTTTTAGAATTAAAAATGTCGAGCAAAGCGAGACCAGCTTGCTATTAAATAAATCAAATTTAAAAAAATAGAGGCAGCTCACTGGTAAGTGCTGCTCTTTGAGCTATTTTTAGAACAGGCCAGCGGGCGACTGATCTGGTCCTTACGGGCTACCTGGTGACCGCGGGCACCGCGTTGGTGACCCCTGCCCTAGTATATACAATAATATAAACCAAGTCATTGTATTTCATTTAGGATTATTTCATATCTTCATTTAAATAAAAATATATTTGTATCTTTTTTAGATAGTCAATAAATAATGTGAACATGTATCATAACATGGAAATCTAAGAGAACGTGTTGTGGATGATTGTGGACTGGGAATTGTTTTAATTTTATTTTTTTACACATTTTTATTAAAAAAAAAAAAATAAGTTTTTTCGACGTATTACATTTTAGACGATTTCTCTTTTTAGTTATTATTTCTCCGGCTGTAGAAAAGAGCCGCTCACAGGGCACAGAGGAGGCGACACAGTTGGCGTATCGGTCACGTGACCAAAACAGCTCATGATCGGTCACGTGACTTTCTAAAAGCGGTACGCGCACCGACACAGGGTTTTGCTCTATGAGCTCCACGCATGCGCCGATGCATCGGTGTTGCCGGACCCATCACTAACCGTTACTACATGATGCTCTACTGGGTTACTTTACGTTATTTTTTATGTAGTATCGGCTAGAAAAAGAAGATCTGAGTGTGTTTTATTGGAGCGCTGCGGTGGAAAAGAAAAGGCGTGCTTTGTGTGGGTGGGGGCACTCCCAGACCGTAGTTGAGGGGCACAGGGGAGACGTTCCTCCAGGGCCTATGTACTTCGGGGCTAACAACCTTCACTTCACCTGGAAATGGGTCTTTACAGCTGAGGGTGAATGACGAGGCCCGCGGTTTGTTGCAACTTTGTGACTTTATTGGACGCAGCCATGAACCAAGCTAGAGCACCCGCACGCACTCACTGTTGCCGCTCGCTCACCTCTCTCGCCCACTCACTCACTGCCGTCACTCACCTCACATGCTGTCATAGCTTAAAGGGCCACACACACACACACACATACACACGCTACTCTCATAACAACTAAAAAGACATCATGGCGAAGCCAGAAGTCGAGTTTCTTAACATGGAGACATTCTCAATACTTTTCTTTTGTCGAGCACAAAGAAAATAGCATTTTAGTTCAATGTAAGTTGTGTCTTGGATCAAAGATCCTATCTACTTCAAGTTAAAGTGCCATTATGTTGCAGCTATTTAAAATAGTTTTGTCAATTTGTTCTGGCCTGAAATAAATTGACCCTTTGAAACATATCTTTGTGTGTTGTATGTAGACCACATTGTTTGTGTGTTGTATGTAGACAACATTGTTTGTGTGTTGTATGTAGACCGCATTGTTTGTGTGTTGTATGTAGACCACATTGTTTGTGTGTTGTATGTAGAGCACATTGTTTGTGTGTTGTATGTAGAGCACATTGTTTGTGTGTTGTATGTCAAGTTGATCAACAGATTGTATTATTCTCCAGTGCAATAACAGTACTGAAATGAAGGCTAAAAGGGCATTAATGGGAGCCTTAAAAAAGAAAAAGAAAAAAAAGAAAGAAGTAAATGGTTACTTTTCACAGTAAATCGTTACTTTTTGGTGTAAGTAATTGAGTTAGTAACTGAGTTACTTTTGAAATAAAGTAACTAGTTACTGTTTTTCAGTAACTAACTCAACACTGCTATCATTGCTACTTGAACTTTAACTTAACTAATCGGAGGCGTATCGATCGGGACATCACTATCAACAACGTGCTTTTTTGTGACTGTAACCTTCCTTCAAGCCGTAAGACTCTTGAACGCATCATAATTAAATTATCCCCTCAACTCCCCCCAAAATTGATTAACTCGCTGGAATAAAAAAAGACAATATAACATACCGTATTTTCCGCACTATTAGCCGCACCTAAAAACCACAAATTTACTCAAAAGCTGACAGTGCGGCTTATAACCCGGTGCGCTTTATATATGGATAAATATTAAGATTCATTTTCATAAAGTTTCGGTCTCGCAACTACGGTAAACAGCCGCCATCTTTTTTCCCCGTAGAAGAGGAAGTGCTTCTTCTTCTACGCAAGCAACCGCCAAGGTAAGCACCCGCCCCCATAGAAGAGGAAGCGCTTCTTCTTCCACTGTAAGCAACCACCCGCCCGCGTAGAAGAAGAAGAAGAAGCGCGCGGATATTACGTTTCATTTCCTTTGTGTGTTTACATCTGTAAAGACCACAAAATGGCTCCTACTAAGCGACAGGTTTCCGGTTCATGAAAAGACGCAATCTCTCCATCCGCACACGGACTACTATTTCACAGCAACTGCCTAAAGACTTTCAAGAAAAGCTGGCTACTTTCCGTGCATATTGTAAAAACAAGATAGCTGAAAAAAAGATCCGGCCAGAGAACATTATCAACATGGACGAGGTTCCACTGACTTTTGATATTCCTGTGAACCGCACTGTGGATACAACGGGAGCACGTACGGTGAATATTCGCACCACAGGGAATGAGAAGTCATCCTTCACTGTGGTTCTAGCTTGCCATGCTAATGGCCAGAAACTTCCACCCATGGTGATATTCAAAAGGAAGACCTTGCCAAAAGAGACCTTTCCAGCCGGCGTCATCATAAAAGCTAACTCGAAGGGATGGATGGATGAAGAAAAGATGAGCGAGTGGTTAAGGTAAGTTTAAGTTTACGCGAAGAGGCCGGGTGGCTTTTTTCACGCAGCTCCGTCCATGTTGATATACGACTCCATGCGCGCCCACATCACGCTGGTTTTTAATATATTATTAAAGTTTGACTGACCTATCTGACTGTTTTTTTGACATTCCTTTAGCGCAGTTAGATGCGGCTTATAACACGGGGCGTCTTATAGGTGGACAAAGTTTTGAAATATGCCGTTCATTGAAGGCGCGGCTTATAACCCAGGGCGCCTTATGGTGCGGAAAATATGGTAGTTACTGTTTTTCAGTAACTAACTCAACACTGCTATCATTGCTACTTGAACTTGAACTTAACTAATCGGAGGCGGATCGATCGGGACATCACTATCAACAACGTGCTTTTTTGTGACTGTAACCTTCCCTCAAGCCGTAAGACTCTTGAACGCATCATAATTAAATTAAATTATCCCCTCAACTCCCCCCAAAATTGATTAACTCGCTGGAATAAAAAAAGACAATATAACATACGTCCATAAACGCAGAGGTGGGTAGTAACGCGCTACATTTACTCCGTTACATCTACTTGAGTAACTTTTGGGATAAATTGTACTTCTAAGAGTAGTTTTATTGCAACATACTTTTACTTGAGTATATTTATAGAGAAGAAACGCTACTTTTACTCCGCTACTTTTATCTACATTCAGCTCGCTACTCGCTACTAATTTTTATCGATCTGTTAATGCACGCTTTGTTTGTTTTGGTCTGTCAGACAGACCTTCATAGTGCCTGCGTTTCAACAAATGCAGTCACTGGTGACGTTCACTCCGTTCCACCAATCAGATGCAGTCACTGGTGACGTTGGACCAATCAAACAGAGCCAGGGGTCACATGACCTGACTTAAACAAGTTGAAAAACTTATTGGGGTGTTACCATTTAGTGGTCAATTGTACGGAATATGTACTGTACTGTGCAATCTACTAATAAAAGTACCAATCAATTAATCAAAAGTGTGATGGAAAAAAGACCCTTTTTTATTTCAACCGTACATCCCGTCAAAAGCCTAAAGACTGACTGCACAGTTCCTGTCTTCACAATAAAAGTGCCGCTCCATCGCGCCAGCGCTTTCAAAACAAGAGTCTCCGAAAGCCAGCGCAAACAAGCTAGCAAGCTACGGAGTTTGCCGCCAATGTATTTCTTGTAAAGTATATAAAAACGAATATGGAAGCTGGACAAATAAGATGCCAAAAACCAACCACTTTCATGTGGTATTAGATAGAAAGGAGGAACTTTTTTTCTCCTCCATTTGAAAACGTGGACGCTATCATCACTACTGTCTGATTCCAATCAATGCAAGTCATCAGAATCAGGTAATACACCAACTTATATTCTTGTCTTCATGAAAGAAAGGAATCTATATGTGGTAAACATGCATGTATATTCATTAAAACACCTTTAACATGTAAACAAAAACGGCAAAATAAATAAATATAAATTATATACTGTATATATATATATATATATATATATAAATGTGTGTGTGTATATATATATATATATATATATATATATATATATATATATGATATGTGTGTGTATGTTACTCATCAGTTACTCAGTACTTGAGTAGTTTTTTCACAACATACTTTTTACCTTTACTCAAGTAAATATTTGGGTGACTACTCCTTACTTTTACTTGAGTAATAAATCTCTAAAGTAACAGTACTCTTACTTGAGTACAATTTCTGGCTACGCTACCCACCTCTGCATAAACGTGGACGCATGTGGAAAAAGTGCAATATATTTATTTGTACAGTAATCTATTTATTTATATATATGTATATATATATATATATATATATATATATATATGTCCAAAGACATGCACCTGGGGATAAGTTGATTGGCAACACTAAATTGGCCCTAGTGTGTGGATGTGAGTGTGAATGTTGTCTGTCTATCTGTGTTGGCCCTGCGATGAGGTGGCGACTTGTCCAGGGTGTACGCCGCCTTCCGCCCGATTGTAGCTGAGATAGGCTCCAGCGCCCCCCGCGACCCCAAAGGGAATAAGCGGTAGAAAATGGATGGATGGATGGATATATATATATATATATATATATATTTATATATTATTTATATACAGTATATTTATTTATTTATATATGCACCTTATTGCTTTTTTATCCTGCACTACCATGAGCTTATGTAACGAAATTTTGTTCTTACCTGTGCTGTAAAGTTCAACTTTGAATGACAATAAAAAGGAAGTCTAAGTCTAAACGTGGGAGGAAAGGCGTTAAAAACGGCATCTTTTTAACTTCTCTAGGATGCTCACCTGATTCCCAAACACGCCGATGGAACACGCCGTGGACACTTCGTCGGAGCCGAACCACACCGAGGCTATCCTGGAGGGCATGCCCAGGATGAAGACCTGGGCGAGGGAGCAGCAGAACTGTCCCGAGAAGGTGACGGCGAACAGGTGAGGCTGAACGCTCACCACCTTCAGCCACGTCCCGGCGCAGTTGAGCGCCGTGGCCGCGATGGCGACCACCCGCAGCCCCTTCCTGTCCAGCAGCCAGGTGACGGGCAAGATGAAGGGGATGTAGGTGAGCATGTAGATCATGGACATCCAGTCTATGGTGAAGTCGTCCACCTGGTAGAACTTGGTGAAGATGTTGCTGATGATGCCGTACTGGATCCACTGGTAGGAGTTGCAGAGCGAGTAGGAGCTGAAGAGGAGCACCATCACCCAGCGGCGTTTGTAAAGGCGCGTCGCCCGACCTGTGTCGGCCTCACTCGGACCTTCCAGCCGCTCCACACCCTCCGAGGCGTCCCCCGCGTGCTTCTCCGGGTCAGGGATCTCCTCGCCGGGCTTCGTGGCGTCTTTCTCCCCGCTCATGTTTGCTCGCTCGCCGGCGACAAAAAAATATTCTACATTTACTGGAAAAACTCTTCCGACGGCGCTCTGTCGCCTTCCTGCCGAGAAGAGTTCGGGCCAACTGGTCGTCCATGAGCGGCTTTCCCTCTCCGGCGTGTCGGAGTTAAAGTCGCCACCCCTCCCTCCTCTTAGTTCCACTTTCAACACGTGGGGGAAAAGTTCACCGACCTCGCGTCCGTGGCCGTGGCCGACTTCAAGCCGCTTTGGACGGTTTCCCACTGGTCCAACACGAGGGTGGTGGAGCGAGTGGTCGCCATATTGAGAGAAAATAACATTTTCCCGGTTTATTTCCCACCGTGTGCTACTTTTGGACCGTAACGGTCTTAAAGACATCCGGGTGTTTGTCGTGTTCGCGGGCAGTGGCGAAATGTGTATAAAATGACCATTTCCACAAACAGGAACTATAAATGTGAACTTTTAAATGTGTGCGTTTGTCCCCTTTTTAGATGTTTTGAGTGCAGAATGTGTGTTTTAGTGAACAGCTCCCCGTAGAGGCCGCTACTTTGCACTCTATGGCGGTCCCTAACCGGATGTTGGTGTGTGGTGACCAATGCGCACGCAACACAGGGCGGAAGTGAGTCACAGTGTTACACAGCACAGGGCGGAAGTGAGTCATTCAATATATGTGAATTAGACCTTTACTCTAAAACGCTTTCAACCTCCAAAACGTGTAACATGATGAAGAGCAAAAAATAAATTAAGTAAAATTTAAAAAAATGTCACGATTGGAAACTTCTTACATGATGAAGGGCAAAAAATTAAAAACAAATAAAATAAAAATAAAAAAAAGTCACCATTGGAAACTTCTTACATGATGAAGGGCAAAAACTAAAAACAAATAAAGTAAAACAAAAGTCACTATTGGAAACTTCTTACATGATGAAGGGCAAAAAATAAAGTTGACTGGCAACACTAAATTGGCCCTAGTGTGTGGATGTGAGTGTGAATATTGTCTGTCTATCTGTGTTGGCCCTGCGATGAGGTGGCGACTTGTCCAGGGTGTACCCCGCCTTCCGCCCGATTGTAGCTGAGATAGGCTCCAGCGCCCCCCGCGACCCCAAAGGGAATAAGCGGTTTTTGTACTTATTTTGATTATTATTATTTCTCAATTGTTTGTAAATGATGCAATTTCTAAATAAATGTTTATAAAAGTAAAAAAAATAAAAAATAATTAAAATAAATTAAAAAAGAAAAATCAAAAGTTGGTCGCTTTTTGGACGCTTAAACAGTGCCCAACATGGTGCTCTGAAGTCACGTGCAAGGCTTTTTTGGCCAATCAGAGCTTGGTCAAGGTTTGATTGGCCAATCAGACAGTGGCCATTTCTGATTGGCCAAAAGCACGTCACGTGACTCCCGGGCGCCATGTTGTGACCTAGTCCGACACATGACAGCGGCAACATCGCCATCTTTCAGCGCATTTAATCCATCAGAACTTTCAAAGAATATTCAACACAACTCTGTCGCGTCGTGTTCTTCTTCCCGTCGTTCTTCCTCCTTCGAGATGGCTGCCTCAGCATCTATGCTGAAACCGAGTTGGCCGTCCTCCGTTAAATGCAGCGTAGCGCTACTAAACAGCGCCCTCTAGTGGCCTTTAGTTGCACTGCAGACACAGCGTCAATGAAGGCATCACATTTATTAATAAATATCTCCTTTCCACAAACTTTGGCTCAACTTTACATTCGCTTTGTCAAACAATCAAAATCGGTCCTACAAAAATACAAATCTCCTGAGCTGTGAAAGGTCACGTAGCAGACAGAAACAAACAGAAGGTGAGCAACAAAAAAAAGAAGAAGCAATTTACGAAAGCCATCCCGTGCCACAGAATTGTTTCTCCTCGCCATGTAAACAAGTTTGGTTACCCCTAGCAACAACATGAGGTACAGCGGCACAATTGACTTGACTTACTCTGTCCAAATTGAATCTTTAGAAACAGCAACCAAAAAAAAAAAGTCATTTACAACGGCATCGTTTCCTCTATTAGTCGTGTGTGTGTGTGTGTGTGTGTGTGTGTGTGTGTGTGTGTGTGTGTGTGTTCATGTTGCAGCCGCTAGGTAAATTGTTCTCAAGGGCGTCGCAGTCAGTGCTGGTGGTGTGGCACGGCCATGTGCTGGTGGTAGGCGGCGTGGTGGTGAGGCGGATACAGGAGGCCGGCGGGGGTCAGGCCCGCGCACTGGGGCTCGTGGCTGCTCAGCACGGACGACAGATACTTCACCTCCTCCGTCAGCTGCTTCACCTCCTTCCTCAGCGCCGTGTTCTCCTTCTCTAGGTTCTCACTCTCCTGGGGAGCGGCCAGAAAGAGAGTTTGACTTAGCGAGGCGAACAAGATGGACACCAACACTTTTCTACACAATACACACAAACATCACAACCACATTTTTTTGGGCCGAGAACTTTTGAGGCAAAATGAATTTGATGTCTTTGTTCAGTGCGAGAAACAGAGAAGAAGGATACAACCACCAGAAAGCACAGGACAGTGGCAGGAAACCAATGAAGAACACAGGTTAAAGACTAAAGACTGATGCCACCAAACAATGAAGAACACAGGTTAAAGATTAAAGACTGATGCCACCAAACAATGAAGAACACAGGTTAAAGATTAAAGACTGATGCCACCAAACAATGAAGAACACAGGTTAAAGATTAAAGACTGATGCCACCAAACAATGAAGAACACAGGTTAAAGATTAAAGACTGATGCCACCAAACAATGAAGAACACAGGTTAAAGATTAAAGACTGATGCCACCAAACAATGAAGAACACAGGTTAAAGATTAAAGGCTGATGCCACCAAACAATGAAGAACACAGGTTAAAGATTAAAGACTGACGCCACCAATTGACACCTCTGAGGCGCTTTTTCTACAAATGTGCAGCTGGGATAGGCTCCAGCACCTCTCACCACCCAGTAAGGGACAAGCGGTAGAAAAATGGATGGATGGATGGACTCAGTTTTATTTGCCCTGGGCCATATAAAATAACTAATATATAAAATAACTTATATATATATATATATATATATATATGTATGTGTGGGAAAAAAAATCACAAGACTATTTCATCTCTACAGGCCTGTTTCATGAGGGGGGGTACCCTCAATCGTCAGGAGATTTTAATGGGAGCATTCGCATACCATGGTTTATATAGGGCACAGAGTGGGTGGGTACAGGCTGGCCTAGGGGCGTGGTGATTGGCTCATGTGTTACCTAGGAGGTGTTTCCGTCTATGGCGGCATGCTGTTACAATTTCGCCCACGCCAGGAAACCAGCCAAAAAAGAACAGAAAACGGAACGACATCATCTGGTACAACCCCCCATACAGCAAAAACGTCTCAACTAACATTGGACACAAATTCCTCAATCTGATTGACAAACACTTTCCCAAAGACAACACCCTAAGAAAAGTATTCAACAAGAACAACATTAAATTGAGCTACAGCTGCATGAACAATATACGACAAATCATCTCAAACCACAACAAAACAATTGCAAATGAGCCGTCGGCCCTCAGACAGAACGACTCCAAAACCAACAAAGGATGTAATTGTCGAAAGAAACCTGATTGCCCTCTCAACGGGGGGTGCTTACAAACATCAGTTGTCTACCAATCTAAGGTAACACGCAAGGACATTAACACATCCGACACATATGTAGGATTAACCGAGGGAGAATTCAAAACCAGATGGAACAATCACAAGGCTTCTTTCAGGAACAAAAACCTGCGGAATACCACAGAACTCAGCAAACACATTTGGGACCTCAAAGACAATAATGTTGAATATTCAATAACATGGCAAATTCTTGCATCCAGCACACCTTACAATAGTGGTAACAAAAGATGCAACCTATGCTTGAAAGAGAAACTGTTTATTATTTACCGTCCAGACCTGTCATCCCTCAACAAGCGCAGCGAAATTGTAACAGCATGCCGCCATAGACGGAAACACCTCCTAGGTAACACATGAGCCAATCACCACACCCCTAGGCCAGCCTGTACCCACCCACTCTGTGCCCTATATAAACCATGGTATGCGAATGCTCCCATTAAAATCTCCTGATGATTGAGGGTACCCCCCCTCATGAAACAGGCCTGTAGAGATGAAATAGTCTTGTGATTTTTTTCCCACACATACATATATTGCGCTCTACTACGGTATCGAGCACTATTTTTTGGATAACCTTATTAAGACATATATATATATATATATATATATATATATGTATGTATGTGTGGGGGAAAAAATCACAAGACTACTTCATCTCTACAGGCCTGTTTCATGAGGGGTTCCCTCAATCATCAGGAGATTTTAATGGAAGCATTCACATACCATGGTTTATATAGGGCACAGAGTGGGTGGGTACAGGCTGGTGTAGGGGCGTGGTGATTGGCTCATGTGTTACCTAGGAGGTGTTTCCGTCTGTGGCGGCATGCTGATACAATTTCGCTGCGCTTGTTGAGGGATGACAGGTCTGGACGGTAAATAATAAACAGTTTCTCTTTCAAGCATAGGTTGCATCTTTTATTACCACTATTGTAAGGTGTGCTGGATGCAAGAATTTGCCATGTTATTGAATATTCAACATTATTGTCTTTGAGGTCCCAAATGTGTTTGCTGAGTTCTGTGGTATTCCGCAGGTTTTGGTTCCTGAAAGAAGCCTTGTGATTGTTCCATCTGGTTTTGAACTCTCCCTCGGTTAATCCTACATATGTGTCAGATGTGTTAATGTCCTTGCGTGTTACCTTAGATTGGTAGACAACTGATGTTTGTAAGCACCCCCCGTTGAGAGGGCAATCAGGTTTCTTTCGACAGTCGCAACCTTTGTTGGTTTTGGAGTCGCTCTGTCCGGGGGCCGACGGCTCATTTGCAATTGTTTTGTTGTGGTTTGAGATGATTTGTCGTATATTGTTCATACAGCTGTAGCTCAATTTAATGTTGTTCTTGTTGAATACTTTTCTTAGGGTGTTGTCTTTGGGAAAGTGTTTGTCAATCAGATTGAGGAATTTGTGTCCAATGTTAGTTGAGACGTTTTTGCTGTATGGGGGGTTGTACCAGATGATGTCGTTTCGTTTTCTGTTCTTTTTCGGCTGGTTTCCTGGCGTGGGTTCATAGGTGAGGGTGAAATTGTATCCGCTTTCATCAAGGGCTTTTTGGTACGGGGGGGTTGCTTGGTCAACTTCAGCTTTGCTAGATGACAGCATCGATAGCCTTTTATTGATTCCGGTAGGTATTCTTTTCGTGGTGGTGGGTGGGTGGTTGCTGTCATGGTGCACGTATTGGAGTGTTGTGTTGGGTTTCGTGAATGGTTGGTAGCTGTTATTTCTCAGGTTGAAAGTGACGTCGAGGAAGTTGACGGTTTGCTTGTTGGCTTCAATCGTGATCCGTAGGCCGTTCTCTTTGAAAATTTGGCATATGCGCTTCTTGGTATTCATGAAACAGGCCTGTAGAGATGAAATAGTCTTGTGATTTTTTTCCCACACATACATATATATATATATATATATATATATACATATATATATATATATATATATATATATATATATATATATATATATGTATATATATATATATATATATGCATATATATATATATATATATATATATATATATACATACACACACACACACACACATATACCAATACATACATAAATGCATATATATATATATATATATATATATATATATATATACATACACACACACACACACACATATACCAATACATACATAAATGCATATATATATATATATATATATATATATATAGTGACCGTGTATGTTGACTTTGTGTTGCTTTATCTAAATGTGTGGATTGGGTCATATATAAAAATGCTGCGGGCATTACCGACGTTGTCCACAAGATGGCAGCAAACCTGCAGCAATTACACTGGCGAATATATACAATTAAAACACTAAATTACATTTTCTAAATACATTTAAAATGATGAGAGCCCTTTAGACATTAAATAAGACTTTTTAGTCACATTTACACTCTTATAATCCAACAATCATGCTGGCTATCACACTTTATTGCTGTGGCCTCATTTACTGGCCTGGTATTGAGATGTAAAACATAATAATTCAGCAACTATTATGATTAAAATGCTCCAAAATGGTTGTAATATTTCAAGTGTGATGTGGCAAAGGGATGGAATGCATTAAATTAAGAATATAAAGTGTCATTTCACTTATTACTTTTTCAAAGTTTCAAAAGTTTCACTTTAGGAAAAAGTCTTAAGAGTTTGAAACAAAAAAAATGTTTTTATTTGAATCTGTTTTTTTGCACCGAGAGTTGTTTTTAATCATTTTGGTGACCTGACTCAGCCACATGAGAGGAGAAGTGTTGGAGACCAGTGATGTGCGATACCACAGATTTTATATCCCGGTCCGATACAAAGTAAAATTCAGGATGGTATCGGCGATACCAATCTGATATTATTTATGTGTTCAGATAATAATGTATCGCTCTAAAAATACGACAATAAAAATGTAAGAAAAAAAGAGCAAAAAATCAGAATGTAATTAGAAAAAGCTGAATTTTAAAAAATAACAATTAATAATAATATACTAAGTCACCTACAAGACAAAGTTTTGTCTTTAAATATATACTTTTAGCATTTAAAAAAGTATCAAAATGGCCCGTGTAAAAATGTAAGAAAAAAAAACAAAAAATCACAATGAGAAAAAAAGGGAATGTTTCTAACTAATAAATAATATTGATAATAATAATAATAATAATAATCTTTAATACGAGGCTGACACAATATCTGTGTTTAGCTTTTTTGGAAAAATAAAAATAATAATCAATGTGGCCCCCACATACTTTGACTTTTCAGTATGTGGCCCTTGGTGGAAAAAGTTGGAACACCGCTGATTTCAAATATTAAAAGCTCTCAAAATAAAAATAAGATACACTTAAAATAAGCAAAGTTGACTTAGTTAATTAACAAATAAAAAAACACTAATTTATGAAATGATTCGAAAAAATAAACACTAAAAGTGTCATTGATCATTAATACTTTTGTACAGTTAGACTTGTTGTTATGCAGTTACACAATCATTCATTATTACCGTATTTCTGGATTATAAAGCGCATTAAAGGATTATATAATCCACCAAGCGCTGTGGTCTCAAAATCCTACTAAAACATTTTGACAGATTTTTTAGTGCCGTATGTAATGTTCTATATTTTCAATGGAACCTTTCAAGATTTGGTGTTGTTTACTTGAGTCATATTGCAGTCTACACGTATCTTTTATGTGTGACTGCCATCTACTGGTCATACTTATCATTACACCATGTACCAAATAAATTGCTTCGAAGTCGGTAAACACAACCAGAATTATTCCGTACATTAGGCGTTATAAGGCACACTGTCGAGTTTTGAGAAAATGAAAGGATTTTAAGTTTGCCTTATAGTCCGACAAATACGGTAATATTTTGATTCTATTCTTACATGGGAAGAGAACAATAATACAATTTTAAGAAAAAAAAGAAAATAATGTTATGTAATGAGAAAAAGTTGAATTGTTCTAACTAATAAGTGCAATTAATGTACTTAGTCACCAATAATACAAAGCTGACACTTTTTTTTAATGAAAAAAAATACCAATAATTCCCCCGCCTATTTTGACTCTTCAGTATGCGGCCCTTAGTAGAACAAGTTTGGATACCCCTGAACTAAAGTATCAAAAGTGTCGATATTTTTGTTTGAGAATTGATATCAGAGCATAAAGATCTGGTATCGATATTTCAGTGTTGTCACTATTGGAAACTTCTTACATGATGAAGGGCAAAACAATAAATAAATAAATAAAACAAAATAAAAAAGTCACTTTTGGAAACTTTTACATGATGAAGGGCAAAAAATAAAATAAAAAATAAAATGAAATAAAAAAAAGTCACTATTGGAAATTTCTTACATAATGAAGGGCAAAAAATAAATAAAATAAAATAAATAAACGTCACTATTGGAAACTTCTAACATGATGAAGGGCAAAACAATAAAAATAATAATAAAATAAAATTAAAAATGTCACTATTGGAAACTTCTTACATGATGAAAGACAAAAAATAAATAAATAAATAAAAATTTCACTATTGGAAACTTCTTACATGATGAAGGACAAAAAATAAATAAATAAATAAATAAATAAAAAAGTCACTATTGGAAACTTCTTACATGATGAAGGGCAAAAAAAATAAAATAATAAAGATTAAAAAAAAAATGTCACTATTGGAAACTTCTAACATGATGAAGGGCAAAACAATAAAAATAATAATAAAATAAAATAAAAAATGTCACTATTGGAAACTTCTTACATGATGAAGGGCAAAAAATAAATTAAATTTAAAAAAATCACTAATGGAAACGTCTTACATGATGAAGGAAAAAAAAATAGATATAAAAATAAAAAATGTCACTATTGGAAACTTCTAACATGATGAAGGGCAACACATTAATAAAATAAAATTAAAAAAAATGTCACTATTGGAAACTTCTAACATGATGAAGGGCAAAACAATAAAAATAATAATAAAATAAAATTAAAAATGTCACTATTGGAAACTTACATGATGAAGGGCAAAAAATAAAAAAAAATAAAAAAAAAGTCACTATTGGAAACTTCTTACATAATGAAGGGCAAAAAATAAATTGAATAAAAATAAATAAACGTCACTATTGGAAACTTCTAACATGATGAAGGGCAAATCAATAAAAAAATAAAATAAAATAAAAAAGTCACTATTGGAAACTTCTTGCATGATGAAGGACAAAAAAAAAATAAAAAAATAAAAAAATAAAAAAGTCACTATTGGAAACTTCTTACATAATGAAGGGCAAAAAATAAATTGAATAAAAATAAATAAACGTCACTATTGGAAACTTCTAACATGATGAAGGGCAAAACAATAAAAATAATAATAAAATTAAATTAAAAATGTTACTATTGGAAACTTACATGATGAAGGGCAAAAAAAAAAAAAAAAAAAAAAAAAGTCACTATTGGAAACTTCTTACATAATGAAGGGCAAAAAATAAATAAAATAAAATAAATAAACGTCACTATTGGAAACTTCTAACATGATGAAGGGCAAATCAATAAAAAAAATAAAATAAAATAAAAAAGTCACTATTGGAAACTTACATGATGAAGGACAAAAAAAATTAAAAAAATAAAAAAATAAAAAAGTCACTATTGGAAACTTCTTACATGATGAAGGGCAAAATAAATAAATAATAAAGATTTAAAAAAAATGTCACTATTGGAAACTTCTAACATGGTGAAGGGCAAAACAATAAAAATAATAATAAAATAAAATTTAAAATGTCACTATTGGAAACTTCTTACATGATGAAGGGCAAAAAATAAATTAAATTAAAAAAAAATCACTATTGGAAACGTCTTACATGATGAAGGAAAAAAAATAGATATCAAAATAAAAAATGTCACTATTGGAAACTTCTAACATGATGAAGGGCAAAACAATAAATAAATAAAAAATAATAAAATAAAAAAGTCACTATTGGAAACTTCTTACATGATGAAGGGCAAAAAAATAAATAAATAAATAAATTAAAAAAGTCACTATTGGAAACTTCTTACATGATGAAGGGCAAAAAAAATAAATAATAAAGATTTAAAAAAAATGTCACTATTGGAAACTTCTAACATGATGAAGGGCAAAACAATAAAAATAATAATAAAATAAAATAAAAAATGTCACTATTGGAAACTTCTTACATGATGAAGGGCAAAATAAATAAATAATAAAGATTTAAAAAAAATGTCACTATTGGAAACTTCTAACATGATGAAGGGCAAAACAATAAAAATAATAATAAAATAAAATAAAAAATGTCACTATTGGAAACTTACATGATGAAGGGCAAAAAATAAAAAAAAATAAAAAAAAGTCACTATTGGAAACTTCTTACATAATGAAGGGCAAAAAATAAATAAAATAAAAAAGTCACTATTGGAAACTTCTTACATGATGAAGGACAAAAAAATAATAATAATAAATAAATAAAAAAGTCACTATTGGAAACTTCTTACATGATGAAGGGCAAAAAAAAATAATAATAAAGATTTAAAAAAAATGTCACTATTGGAAACTTCTAACATGATGAAGGGCAAAAAAAATAAAAAATAAAATAAAATAAAATAAAAAATGTCACTATTAGAAACTTACATGATGAAGGGCAAAAAATAAATTAAATAAAAAAAAAATCACTATTGGAAACGTCTTACATGATGAAGGGAAAAAAATAGATATAAAAATAAAAAATGTCACTATTGGAAACTTCTAACATGATGAAGGGCAACACATTAATAAAATAAAATAAAATAAATGTCATTATTGGAAACTTCTTACATGATGAAGGCCAAAAAAATTTATAAAAAATAAAAATAAAAATGTCACTATTGGAAACTTCCTGCATGATGAAGGGCAAAAAAAAATAAAAAATAAAAAAATAAAAAAAGTCACTATTGGAAACTTCTTACATGATGAAGGGCAAAATAAATAAATAATACACACACACACACACACACACACACACACACATATATATATATATATATATATATATATATACACATATTTAAAAAACATTTAATAATTTTTTTTTAAAGTCACTATTGGAAACTTCTAACATGATGAAAGGCAACACATTAATAAAATAAAATAAAATAAATGTCATTATTGGAAACTTCTTACATGATGAAGGCCAAAAAATTAATAAAAAATAAAAATAAAAAAGTCACTATTGGAAACTTCCTGCATGATGAAGGGCAAAAAATAAAAAAAAATAAAAAATAATTAAAAAAAGTCACTATTGGAAACTTCTTACATGATGAAGGGCAAAAAATAAAAACAAATAAAATAAAATGAAGTCACTATTGGAAACTTCTTACATGATGAAGGGCAAAATAAATAAATAATACACACACACACACATATATATATATATATATATATATATATATATATATATATATATATATATATATATATATATATATATATATATATAAAAAACATTTAATAATTTTTTTTTAAAGTCACTATTGGAAACTTCTAACATGATGAAGGGCAAAAAAATACAAAAATAAATTAAATTAAATAAAAAAGTCACTATTGGAAACTTCTTACATGATGTAGGGCAAAACATTTAAAAAAATTTAAAAAAATTAAAAAAAGTCACCATTGGAAACTTCTTACAAAATGAAGGGCAAAAAAATTAATAATAATAAATTCTCTTGTGGATGATTAAAGTTAGTCTAAGTTGTACACTACAAGTGAGTGAGCATTAGACTGTGAAGGCAGAAGCAAACCTAAGTGAGATGTAACATTTGACGTCATGTCAGCAAGGAGCATGAAGAAGAAAAGAAGTGATGTACATTTATGATGAAGCAGGAAAAGGCCGAGGAGTGGGAGTCAAGTAGAAAAGTTCCAATGAGGTGGTAGTAAAAAGGTCATCACATCATCTAATGTGTGGGTCCTCACTCACGCTGTGGGCAAACCCCAGCCAACATGTGCGTCACTTCACACCCACTCTGCTTACCAGAACTCCCCGCCCCCCTTCTTCCCTGCCTCAACGCAGCTTCACAACAACAAGGAAAATACTACAAAGGAAACCGCTTTGGTGTCATTGACAGAGAAAATAATACATCTTCCTGTTCATCTCAGACTGCAGACCACACTCTGTGGCCTGAAGACTTCATCTACGTTAGCATCTGTACGCTACAAGTCATGAAGCAGCATATACACATAGATAATGAAGACTTCATCTACGTTATGTTGCAGCATATACACATAGATAATAAAGACTTCATCTAAGTCATGAAGCAGTATATACAGGTAAAAGCCAGTAAATTAGAATATTTTGAAAAACTTGATTTATTTCAGTAATTGCATTCAAAAGGTGTAACTTGTACATTATATTTATTCATTGCACACAGACTGATGCATTCAAATGTTTATTTCATTTAATTTTGATGATTTGAAGTGGCAACAAATGAAAATCCAAAATTCCGTGTGTCACAAAATTAGAATATTACTTAAGGCTAATACAAAAAAGGGATTTTTAGAAATGTTGGCCAACTGAAAAATATGAGCATGTACAATACTCAATACTTGGTTGGAGCTCCTTTTGCCTCAATTACTGCGTTAATGCGGCGTGGCATGGAGTCGATGAGTTTCTGGCACTGCTCAGGTGTTATGAGAGCCCAGGTTGCTCTGATAGTGGCCTTCAACTCTTCTGCGTTTTTGGGTCTGGCATTCTGCATCTTCCTTTTCACAATACCCCACAGATTTTCTATGGGGCTAAGGTCAGGGGAGTTGGCGGGCCAATTTAGAACAGAAATACCATGGTCCGTAAACCAGGCACGGGTAGATTTTGCGCTGTGTGTAGGCGCCAAGTCCTGTTGGAACTTGAAATCTCCATCTCCATAGAGCAGGTCAGCAGCAGGAAGCATGAAGTGCTCTAAAACTTGCTGGTAGACGGCTGCGTTGACCCTGGATCTCAGGAAACAGAGTGGACCGACACCAGCAGATGACATGGCACCCCAAACCATCACTGATGGTGGAAACTTTACACTAGACTTCAGGCAACGTGGATCCTGTGCCTCTCCTGTCTTCCTCCAGACTCTGGGATCTCGATTTCCAAAGGAAATGCAAAATTTGCATGGTTGGGTGATGGTTTGGGGTGCCATGTCATCTGCTGGTGTCGGTCCACTCTGTTTCCTGAGATCCAGGGTCAACGCAGCCGTCTACCAGCAAGTTTTAGAGCACTTCATGCTTCCTGCTGCTGACCTGCTCTATGGAGATGGAGATTTCAAGTTCCAACAGGACTTGGCGCCTGCACACAGCGCAAAATCTACCCGTGCCTGGTTTACGGACCATGGTATTTCTGTTCTAAATTGGCCCGCCAACTCCCCTGACCTTAGCCCCATAGAAAATCTGTGGGGTATTGTGAAAAGGAAGATGCAGAATGCCAGACCCAAAAACGCAGAAGAGTTGAAGGCCACTATCAGAGCAACCTGGGCTCTCATAACACCTGAGCAGTGCCAGAAACTCATCCACTCCATGCCACGCCGCATTAACGCAGTAATTGAGGCAAAAGGAGCTCCAACCAAGTATTGAGTATTGTACATGCTCATATTTTTCATTTTCATACTTTTCAGTTGGCCAACATTTCTAAAAATCCCTTTTTTGTATTAGCCTTAAGTAATATTCTAATTTTGTGACACACGGAATTTTGGATTTTCATTTGTTGCCACTTCAAATCATCAAAATTAAATGAAATAAACATTTGAATGCATCAGTCTGTGTGCAATGAATAAATATAATGTACAAGTTACACCTTTTGAATGCAATTACTGAAATAAATCAAGTTTTTCAAAATATTCTAATTTACTGGCTTTTACCTGTATATATAGATAATAAAGACTTCATCTAAGTTAGCATGTTGTATCCCCATTAGTTGAAGTTGATACACAGAAGTGTTTCAGGGGACAGTAATAACATCTGAATAAACACTCATGATTATTAAAAAAAAAAAATACAGTGCATTTGGAAAGTATTCACAGCGCTTCACTTTTTCCTCATGTTGTTATGTTGCAGCCCTGTTGCCAAATGGAATATATTCATGTTTGGCACACAAATACTACACATAATACCTCATCATGACAATGTAAAATGTTTTTTTTGGAAAGAGATTTTTGCAAATCTGTTAAAAATCAAAACTAAGAAATGACACGTACATAAGTATTCACAGCACATTTCTCACATACACTCAATTAGTTATACATATCTACAGTACATACATACACACATTCACTGTACAAACACACATACACATACAAACCCTGTTTCCATATGAGTTGGGAAATTGTGTTAGATGTAAATATAAATGAAATACAATGATTTGTAAATTCTTTTCAAGCCATATTCAGTTGAATATGCTACAAAGACAACATATTTGATGTTCAAACTCATAAACTTTATTTTTGTTGTTGCAAATAATCATTAACTTTAGAATTTGATGGCAGCAACACGTGACAAAGAAGTTGGGAAAGGTGGCAATAAATACTGATAAAGTTGAGGAATGCTCATCAAAGACTTATTTGGAACATCCCACAGGTGTGCAGGCTAATTGGGAACAGGTGGGTGCCATGATTGGCTATAAAAGTAGATTCCATGAAATGCTCAGTCATTCACAAACAAGGATGGGGCGAGGGTCACCACTTTGTCAACAAATGCCTGAGCAAATTGTTGAACAGTTTAAGAAAAACCTTTCTCAACCAGCAATTGCAAGGAATTTAGGGATTTCACCATCTACGCTCCGTAATATCATCAAAGAGTTCAGAGAATGTGGAGAAATCACTGCACGTAAGCAGCTAAGCCCGTGACCTTCCATCCCTCAGGCTGTACTGCATCAACAAGCGACATCGGTGTGTAAAGGATATCACCACATGGGCTCAGGAACACTTCAGAAACCCACTGTCAGTAACTACAGTTGGTCGCTACATCTGTAAGTGCAAGTTAAAACTCTCCTATGCAAGGCGAAAACCGTTTATCAACAACACCCAGAAACGCCGTCGGCTTCGCTGGGCCTGAGCTCATCTAAGATGGACTGATACAAAGTGGAAAAGTGTTCTGTGGTCTGACGAGTCCACGTTTCAAATTGTTTTTGGAAACTGTGGACGTCGTGTCCTCCGGACCAAAGAGGAAAAGAACCATCTGGATTGTTCTAGACGCAAAGTGTAAAAGGCAGCATGTGTGATGGTATGGGGGTGTATTAGTGGCCAAGACATGGGTAACTTACACATCTGTGAAGGCACCATTAATGCTGAAAGGTACATACAGGTTTTGGAACAACATATGCTGCCATCTAAGCGCCGTCTTTTTCATGGACGCCCCTGCTTATTTCAGCAAGACAATGCCAAGCCACATTCAGCACGTGTTACAACAGCGTGGCTTCATAAAAAAAGAGTGCGGGGTACTTTCCTGGCCCGCCTGCAGTCCAGACCTGTCTCCCATCGAAAATGTGTGGCGCATTATGAAGCGTAAAATACGACAGCGGAGACCCCGGACTGTTGAACGACTGAAGCTCTACATAAAACAAGAATGGGAAATAATTCCACTTTCAAAGCTTCAACAATTAGTTTCCTCAGTTCCCAATCATTTTATTGAGTGTTGTTAAAAGAAAAGGTGATGTAACACAGTGGTGAACATGCCCTTTCCCAACTACTTTGACATATGTTGCAGCCATGAAATTCTAAGTTAATTATTATTTGCAAAAAAAATAAAGTTTATGAGTTTGAACATCAAATATGTTGTCTTTGTAGCATATTCAACTGAATATGGCTTGAAAAGGATTTGCAAATCATTGTATTCCGTTTATATTTACATCTAACACAATTTCCCAACTCATATGGAAACGGGGTTTGTAGTACACTCTTAGAAATAAAAGTGCTAAGTAGAACCATATAAGGTTCTTCGGCTCGTCCTCATAGGAGAACCCTTTTTGGCTCCAGGTAGAACCCTTTTATAAAGGTTCCACCTGGAACCCTTTTGGAGGGTTCTACCTAGAACTGTGTGTGTAAGGTTCCACCCAGAACCCCCCATGAGAGGTTCTACAAAGAACCCACGCAGGGAGTTCCACTAAGAACCCTTTCATGTTTCAAGGGTTTCATCTAGAACCCACACAGGGAGTTCCACTAAGAACCCTTTCGTATTTCAAGGGTTTCATCTAGAACCCACACAGGGAGTTCCACTAAGAACCCTTTTGTATTTCAAGACTTTCATCTAGAACCCACGCAGGGAGTTCCACTAAGAACCCTTTCGTATTTCAAGGGTTTCATCTAGAACCCACACAGGGAGTTCCACTAAGAACCCTTTTGTATTTCAAGACTTTCATCTAGAACCCACGCAGGGAGTTCCACTAAGAACCCTTTCGTATTTCAAGGGTTTCATCTAGAACCCACACAGGGAGTTCCACTAAGAACCCTTTCGTTTGTCAAGGGTTTCATCTAGAACCCATGCAGGGAGTTCCAGTAAGAACCCTTTCAGGTTTCAAGGGTTTCATCTAGAACCCACACAGGGAGTTCCACTAAGAACCCTTTCGTATTTCAAGGGTTTCATCTAGAACCCACACAGGGAGTTCCACTAAGAACCCTTTCGTTTGTCAAGGGTTTCATCTAGAACCCATGCAGGGAGTTCCAGTAAGAACCCTTTCAGGTTTCAAGGGTTTCATCTAGAACCCACACAGGGAGTTCCACTAAGAACCCTTTCGTATTTCAAGGGTTTCATCTAGAACCCACACAGGGAGTTCCACTAAGAACCCTTTCGTTTGTCAAGGGTTTCATCTAGAACCCACACAGGGAGTTCCACTAAGAACCCTTTCGTTTGTCAAGGGTTTCATCTAGAACCCATGCAGGGAGTTCCAGTAAGAACCCTTTCAGGTTTCAAGGGTTTCATCTAGAACCCACACAGGGAGTTCCACTAAGAACCCTTTCGTATTTCAAGGGTTTCATCTAGAACCCACACAGGGAGTTCCACTAAGAACCCTTTTGTATTTCAAGACTTTCATCTAGAACCCACACAGGGAGTTCCACTAAGAACCCTTTCGTTTGTCAAGGGTTTCATCTAGAACCCATGCAGGGAGTTCCACTAAGAACCCTTTCATGTTTCAAGGGTTTCATCTAGAACCCACACAGGGAGTTCCACTAAGAACCCTTTCGTATTTCAAGGGTTTCATCTAGAACCCACACAGGGAGTTCCACTAAGAACCCTTTCGTTTGTCAAGGGTTTCATCTAGAACCCACGCAGGGAGTTCCACTAAGAACCCTTTCGTATTTCAAGGGTTTCATCTACAACCCACACAGGGAGTTCCACTAAGAACCCTTTTGTATTTCAAGACTTTCATCTAGAACCCACACAGGGAGTTCCACTAAGAACCCTTTCGTTTGTCAAGGGTTTCATCTAGAACCCATGCAGGGAGTTCCACAAAGAACTCTTTCATGTTTCAAGGGTTTCATCTAGACCTGACACAGGGGGTTCTAAAAACATCCCTTTTCAAAGGTTTTCACCGATAACCGTCTTGTCTTCTGAGGGTTCTATAAAGAACCATATTGTATTCTACAGATCAGTTTAGTTCATATTATATTGTGGTCATTTATCATGTTGACATTGAACAAACATTTGAATGAGAAAAACATTTATTTAAAGATAGGCACCATTATTGGCAAATGTTATCAGGAAGTATGTCCCTGGTGACACAGGATCTTAGCCATGCTTTCAACAATCCCTGAAGAACTCTTTCTTCCAAAAACGGTTCTCTGGATCAAAATAGTTCTTACTGGAACCCTTAGTGTTAGTGAGAACCCTTTTAAAACCAATTATTCAGAAAAGGGGGTTTTAAAGGGTTCTCTGGATCAAAATGGTTCTTACTGGAACCATTAGCGTTACCAAGAACCCTTTCTTCGGGAAAGGGTTTTTCAGAAGCAAATGGTTCCAGTTAGAACCTCAGCCCTTGTAGAAGAACCCTTTTAGAACCCTTATTTCTAAGAGTGTATGACACAAATCCATCCATCCATTTTCTACCGCTTATTCCCTTCTGGGTCGCTGGAGCCTATCTCAGCTACAATTGGGCGGAAGGCGGTTTACACCCTGGACAAGTCGCCACCTGTATGACACAAATGTGTGGCATTTTTCTTCTAACTTTTCAAGCAAAATGTCCCCTCATGGATATTATTGTAAGTGTTTAAGTGAAGAGTATGCACCATTGAAGCAGTGAAACTCAGCACTCACATATTTTTCAGAGGCAGTTTCTTGGGTGCTGGAGTCTGGGCGATGCCCACGCGTGATAATTTATGCCCGTAAACACCCAGCGCTGGCCAAGTGTGCAGAAGCCATGACACATCGTCACATGGTCAGGTATGCAAAACTAAAATATCTCAAAATCCCCTTCTGAGTGGGCGCTTAGCAACAGCCAAGTGGGGAGAACCACATTATTGATAACTGCCAATCAGGTTATTGATGATTCTCACCAGGTGGAGGCTGTCGGCTTTCTGGGTTTGTCTCATTCTGCTCTTCTGAGCGGCGATGCGGTTCTTCTCTCGCCTCATGACCTTCTTCATGTCATCCGAGGAGCTCTGCACAGATGGACACACAGTTGAAGTGGGGATGCATGGCGGCATATCATAGCAACAATCCTAGCGGGAGGAGGCTGAAGTGTATGCTGCGATTGTGGCGGGAACACTTCCACTACAAAGCCCGAAAGCAGTGAAGTTGTCAGGTTGTGTAAATGGTAAATAAAAAGAAAATACAATAAATGATTTTCAACTTATATTCAATTGAATAGACTGCAAAGACAAGATATTTCATGTTCACACTGACAAACTTTCTTCTTTTTTTGCAAATATTAGCTCATTTAGAATTGGATGGCTGCAACATGTTTCAAAAAAAGCTGGCACAAGTGGCAAAAAAGAGTGAGAAAGTTGTGGAATGCTCATCAAAGACTTATTTGGAACATCCCACAGGTGAACAGGCTAATTGGGAACAGGTGGGTGCCATGATTGGCTATAAAAGCGGCTTCCATGAAACAAACAAGGACGGGGGCGAGGGTCACCACTTTGTCAACAAATGCCTGAGCAAATTGTTTAAGAACAACATTTTCTCAACAAGGAATTGAGGGATTTCACCATCTACGCTCCGTAATATCATCAAAAGGTTCAGAGAATGTGGAGAAATCACTGCACGTAAGCCATGATATTACACACCTTGGATCCCTCAGGCATCAAAAAGCCACATCAGTGTGTAAAGGATATCACCACATGGGCTCAGGAACACCTCAGAAAACCACTGTCAGTAACTACAGTCGGTCGCTACATCTGTAAGTGCAAGTTAAAGCTCTACTATGCAAAGCCATTTATCAACAACACCCAGAAACGCTGGGCCCGAGCTCATCTAAGATGGACTGATGTAAGGCTGCAGCTAACGGTTATTTTTCTATCAATTAATCTATAGATTATTTTTTTCGATTAATCTGTTAATCTATAGATTTTTTTTCCAATTAATCTATAGATTATTTTTCCTTTTACCGATTATTTTTTTTATTTAAAATGAAGATGAAAAAATAAATTTAGGCCAGTTTTTTCAAAACGCATGACTTATTTACAAAAAAAAAAGTATGGCCACTCAGTCAACATTGACAACAACATGACAAAATATTCTGTAACAATGTAAACATTTAAAACTTTTAACATTTAACAAAATTAAAAGTAGCTTATTTGCTTTTTAATGTGCAAATATAAAAGTAAACATCCAGTGCAAATCTT
>NC_084573.2:39737500-39840000 GCF_033978685.3 Nerophis lumbriciformis
AGGTAAATAAAGTGGTCCTCGTGTAAACTGGAGCCTCCGTGTTTGTTATTTTGTAGTTTCATACAGTATAGGCCACATTTATAAACCCTCGGTTACACTTTTTTAAATAGATTCAATCTTGCACGTGGAAAGTTGAAGTGAGGACTTTAGTTGATATAACACTCCCGTCAGGGGGTGTATTCTTCCAGCACAACAGCGGCGCATGGACTTCATTTATAAGTAAAGGTAAGACCATAATAACGTTTTATTTATTAAATGTGCTTTTTTGTGTGCTACAGTTTGTATGTGTAAAGTTAAAGTTAAGTTAAAGTAGCAATGATTGTCACACACACACTAGGTGTAATGAAATTTGTCCTCTGCATTTGACCCATCCCCTTGTTCACCCCCTGGGAGGTGAGGGGAGCAGTGGGCAGCAGCGGCGCCGCGCCCGGGAATCATTTTTGGTGATTTAACCCCCAATTCCAAGCCTTGATGCTGAGTGCCAAGCAGGGAAGAATGCTGGTATGAGCTTTTAAACATAACCCGTTAACTGCTGCCAATCAAATGGTGAATAAGATACTCTTTAGGGTTCATATGTTTGTAAATCTGACTGTGATGAAGTCAGTGCCTCACCAGCCATCAACCTCACCGCACGTCACTGAGATATTGATATATATATATATATATATTTATATATATATATATACACACACACACACATAAGCGGTAGAAAATGTAGAAAAAATATATATATATTAAGGCTGAAACGACGCGTCGACGTAGTCGACATCGGTTACGTAAATATGTCGACGCCGTTTTTGTGCGTCTGCGCGTCGCATATTTACGTCACACTACTGTCATGGCGGAGCGCAAAGCAGACGATGCGAGCGAGAGGAAAAAAGCACGCCAAAAGTCGTCAAAAGTGTGGGAGTATTTCAATAAACGGCCTAATAATGTTGTTGTATGCACACTGTGTCGAGCGGAAATGGCCTATCATAGCAGCACAACGGCTATGAACAAACATTTGAAAAGAAAACCCCCGACAGCGTTCTTGCCATCACCATCAACAAGTCAATCGTCCGCGTGCGTATACGTTGTCATTATTACACAAAAACATGAATGTGTCATTTGTATCTGCGTTGTAAATTCATAAACTAAAGCACCGTTTGCTCTGAGAGGCGCGTTTGGCGTGCCTGTTCAGTGTTTACAAAGACGCGCTCCTCTTTAACGCTGTGGAGAGGCGGCGGCGGCGAGCGAGCGGCGAGGCGGGGCGCGCCGGGAGCGACGCCGCAAGAGACAGGGGACGACGAGCGAGCGAGGAAGAGGAGCTGAAAAGCGAGGAAAGAAAGAGAAAAGAGTTGGAAGAGAAAAGACTTTGTGTAAAATTAAAAGATTGTAAACCTGGCAAAGCCGTCTGGCGTTCAGTCTGTCGGTCCTGAAAGAACCCCACGGCACAAGACGTGTCACAAACGCTAACGTTAATTAGTTGTGCAAATACCTTTTACAACATTAACAGTTACATATACTATGTACAAACCAACAATTAACTTTCACTTTAATCATACTATCATTGTTGTGTTATTAAGCAAAATAAGCAATACTTTTACTTTTGTTGAAATGTTTACACTGTACACTTTTTTGTATTGGATGTTTAGCTTTATTTTTGCACATTTTAGCAAATAAGCAATACTTTTACTTTTGTTGAAATGTTTACACTTGTTACAGAATATTTCCGTTTTGCACTTTTTTGTATTGGATGTTTATCTTTATTTTTGCACATTTTAAAGCAAAATAAGCAATACTTTTACTTTTGAAATGCTTATACTATTCCAGAATATTAAGATTTGCACTGGATGTTTACTTTTATATTTGCACATTAAAAAGCAAATAAGCTACTTTTAATTTTGTTAAATGTTAAAAGTTTTAAATGTTTACATTGTTACAGAATATTTTGTCATGTTGTTGTCAATGTTGACTGAGTGGCCATACTTTTTTTTTTGTAAATAAAAGCCATGCCTTTTGAAAAAACTGGCCTACATTTATTTTTCCCTCTTCATTTTAAATAAAAAAAATAATCGGTAAAAGGAAAAATAATCTATAGATTAATCGAAAAAAATAATCTATAGATTAACCGATTAATCGAAAAAATAATCTATAGATTAATCGATAGAAAAATAATCGTTAGCTGCAGCCCTAATATATATATATATATATATATATATATATATATATATATATATATATATATATATACATACCCCGAAGGGAATAAGCGGTAGGAAATGGATGGATGGATATATACACACACACACACACACACACACACACACACACACACACACACACACACACACACACACACACACACACACACACACACACACACACACACACACACACACACACACACACACACACACACACACACACACACACACACACACACACACACACACACACACACACACACACACACACACACACACACACACACACACACACACACACACACACACATAAAACCAATACAGGTGACTACCTCTTGAAGCTCATGGAGAGAATGCCACATGTGTTCATTCATAGTTTTGATGTGACAATCTACAATGTAAATAAAGAAAACACATTGAAGGAGAAGGTGTGTCCTAACATTTGACATGTACTGTAGTTGGAAACACACTCCAGCTCTCCAACTTACAATAAAACATGTTTTTATTTCATGAAAGTATCATTTTACAGCCCTATTTGGCTCCATGCCTGCAGTGTTTAGTGACCTGCAGGCACCTGGCTGCTCAATAAACATAAGAAAGGACAGAACCAACACAAATATGACTTAGTAGCCTCATTTTGCCCAAATCTTCATTAGCTTTGGACCAACAATCACAAATAAAATGGTGGCGTTTGTGTGACGTATGTCAACTGTCAATCAATCAATCAATCAATGTTTATTTATATAGCCCTAAATCACAAGTGTCTCAAAGGGCTGCACAAGCCACAACCACATCCTCGGTACAGAGCCCACATAAGGGCAAGGAAAAACTCACCCCAGTGGGATGTCGATGTGAATGACTATGAGAAACCTTACACTTTGCATTCATATTCTGCTGTTTGTTACATTTTTGTTGTGTTTTGCTTGATTGTAAAAGATACACAACTATGGAGGAGCTGCTCTGAATTTAGGGATTTCACCATCTACGCTCCGTAATATCATCAAAAGGTTCAGAGAATGTGGAGAAATCACTGCACGTAAGCCATGATATTACACACCTTGGATCCCTCAGGTATAAAAAAGCCACATCAGTGTGTAAAGGATATCACCACATGGGCTCAGGAACACTTCAGAAAACCACTGTCAGTCACTACAGTTGGTCGCTACATCTGTAAGTGCAAGTTAAAACTCTACTATGCAAAGCCAAAGCCATTTATCAACAACACCCAGAAACGCTTCGCTGGGCCCGAGCTCATCTAAGATGGACTGATACAAAGTGGAAAAGTGCTCTGTGGTCTGACGAGTCCACATTTCAAATTGTTTTTGGAAACTGTGGACGTCGAGGAAAAGAACCATCCGGACTGTTCTAGGGTGAAAGTGTAAAAGGCAGCATGTGTGATGGTATGGGGGTGTATTAGTGGCCAAGACATGGGTAACTTACACATCTGTAAGTAGTGCATGCTGATTTTAGAAATAGTGTACACTTGACTGTACATGTTGCAGATTAAACGTGGAATAGTTTTATGAGTGTTGTGTTCCAGCAGCACAGGCGTGCATACACACTAAAGAAAGAGTCATAAAGTTCCCAGGACTGTGTATATGTGCAGGATGGTGTTAAAGATAACGTACATGTCATTGTGCATCTAGTACTTTAAAATAAACGTTATAGTAAAATAAGTGTAATGCCACCAAGTCAGCTATTGCTGCTTTTTTGGGGGCTTCTGATTGGACATGTTCCCACCAGGTGTACCTGCTGGTGTCGCCACATCTCCACACAATAACGGATGTGTGTTGGAACACATGTTCATGTTTCCCTTAATGAACCGCAGCTCTCACATTGTCGGCAGCACTCGTGCAGCCCCAGACCATGATGCTACCACCACTCTGTGTAGCAGTGGCGGGCCGTGCATTTCCCACCCAGGCCTTCAGTGATGTCCTACTTCAATAAATACCTCTCAAAATGCCATCATTTATGTCGCCACATGACCCGGGCTGGATAAATACTTTACAGAAACACAGGTGTGCACTGCTGGCCATTCAATCACCTCAATTTGTCACTAGTGTACAAAGCGGGCTATTTTTTGGCACATTTAAAAATCAATAAAAGTCGGAGGTGGTACTGTCAAAACTAAAATAATTGTAAAAAACATATTGAATGTGAAAAAATATATTTGAACTCCCAATTTGTAACGGCCATTTGATGGCGTACAGGTAAAAGCCAGTAAATTAGAATATTTTGGAAAAACTTGATTTATTTCAGTAATTGCATTCAAAAGGTGTAACTTGTACATTATATTTATTCATTGCACACAGACTGATGCATTCAAATGTTTATTTCATTTAATTTTGATGATTTGAAGTGGCAACAAATGAAAGTCCAAAATTCCGTGTGTCACAAAATTAGAATATTACTTAAGGCTAATACAAAAAAGGGATTTTTAGAAATGTTGGCCAACTGAAAAGTATGAAAATGAAAAATATGAGCATGTACAATACTCAATACTTGGTTGGAGCTCCTTTTGCCTCAATTACTGCGTTGATGCGGCGTGGCATGGAGTCGATGAGTTTCTGGCACTGCTCAGGTGTTATGAGAGCCCAGGTTGCTCTGATAGTGGCCTTCAACTCTTCTGCGTTTTTGGCTCTGGCATTCTGCATCTTCCTTTTCACAATACCCCACAGATTTTCTATGGGGCTAAGGTCAGGGGAGTTGGCGGGCCAATTTAGAACAGAAATACCATGGTCCGTAAACCAGGCACGGGTAGATTTTGCGCTGTGTGCAGGCGCCAAGTCCGGTTGGAACTTGAAATCTCCATCTCCATAGAGCAGGTCAGCAGCAGGAAGCATGAAGTGCTCTAAAACTTGCTGGTAGACGGCTGCGTTGACCCTGGATCTCAGGAAACAGAGTGGACCGACACCAGCAGGACTGCTGCTGAGTGGTCCAAAGTCATGTTTTCTGACGAAAGCAAATTTTGCATTTCCTTTGGAAATCGAGGTCCCAGAGTCTGGAGGAAGACAGGAGAGGCACAGGATCCACGTTGCCTGAAGTCTAGTGTAAAGTTTCCACCATCAGTGATGGTTTGGGGTGCCATGTCATCTGCTGGTGTCGGTCCACTCTGTTTCCTGAGATCCAGGGTCAACGCAGCCGTCTACCAGCAAGTTTTAGAGCACTTCATGCTTCCTGCTGCTGACCTGCTCTATGGAGATGGAGATTTCAAGTTCCAACAGGACTTGGCGCCTGCACACAGCGCAAAATCTACCCGTGCCTGGTTTACGGACCATGGTATTTCTGTTCTAAATTGGCCCGCCAACTCCCCTGACCTTAGCCCCATAGAAAATCTGTGGGGTATTGTGAAAAGGAAGATGCAGAATGCCAGACCCAAAAACGCAGAAGAGTTGAAGGCCACTATCAGAGCAACCTGGGCTCTCATAACACCTGAGCAGTGCCAGAAACTCATGGACTCCATGCCACGCCGCATTAACGCAGTAATTGAGGCAAAAGGAGCTCCAACCAAGTATTGAGTATTGTACATGCTCATATTTTTCATTTTCATACTTTTCAGTTGGCCAACATTTCTAAAAATCCCTTTTTTGTATTAGCCTTAAGTAATATTCTAATTTTGTGACACACGGAATTTTGGATTTTCATTTGTTGCCACTTCAAATCATCAAAATTAAATGAAATAAACATTTGAATGCATCAGTCTGTGTGCAATGAATAAATATAATGTACAAGTTACACCTTTTGAATGCAATTACTGAAATAAATCAAGTTTTTCCCAAATATTCTAATTTACTGGCTTTTACCTGTATGTTAGTACTCACTTGTGCAGACAGCATTTAGACATGTTCAGTGTATAGCTGCACACAGACTACTCTTAACAAGATATAATACCACGGTTTGCCCAATTGGGAGGTAGTCTCTTCTGCAGAGTGCCAAATGTGACACAGCACTTGACACACATTGTTCCCGACAAGTCTACAAGTCATTCACACAAAAGCAAGCCAGTGATGAATTGATAAAAAAAAGTGAAGTGCGCCATGGAGGCGAGTCACGCCTGTCCATGTGTGGAAGCGCCATGATGCAGCTTCCTCCTTGCTTCGTGAACACTAACTAAGAGCACTGGAGAATAGAAGTGTGCACGTACCTGCCTCCCTCCAGGTGACGGCGACCTGTAACTTGTGTCATTGCTGTCAGAGCCCTGAGCCATGGCCACCAGCGACCGCCTCAAAGAGAGAGAGAGAGGGGGAGAGAGAGAGAGAGGGGGGGAGAGAGAGAGAGAGAGAGAGTGTCAGTGCTGACAAGAATGACCACTTAATGAGTAATAAGTCCTAGTTCTTCCCTCTTTTCTCTCACTCGCTCTCTTTCGCTTTCTTTCTCTCAGTCTGGTTGGCAGAGTGTGATGTGGTTTCTGATAAGACAAAGAAAGTTGCATGAGTGGAAAAGAAGCAGGTCGTGGTGTGAAGTCCACACACACACACACGTGTGTGAGAAGTGGAAATGACATCGTGGACATTCCCTTCCTCGTTGTTTTTTTGGCTGGGTGAAACTGCATGTTTCGGGTAAAGCCTCAAGGGGCCGAGCATCCCCCACAAAAAACATCTCATGGATGACTGACTTCGTTTATATTCACACGCTTTCATGGTCTTTTCCAGAGAACACGCGAGCGTACTTTTACATTAAAAGGTTGAACATCACACTTCAGCTACAAGTAGAAATACACCCACACTTTTGGGTAACCAGAAATGAAAACAACACCTCACAATTTACAGTTAAAATGTCATTTTGACTTCCCAAAAAATACACACATATATATACACATTGGTGTACATATTTATATATAAATACAAATATATTTATATATAGTACATACATATATACATACACATTCATATGTATATATATACATTTATCCAGCCATCCATTTTCTACCATATATATATATACATATAAATATATGAATACATACATACATACATATAAACACACATACACGTAATAATAATTACATTTGTAACGCACTTTACATTGTTAAAAACTTTAAAAAAAATTAAAATAGAAAGTTAGAATATATAATAGAAAATTAAAATAGAAATAAAAACATACATAAATAAATATACCTATGTGTGTGTGTACACACACACACCCACGTACACAAACAAACGTAATATACAGTATATATACATATACAGTATATACTAGAGATGCGCGGTTTGCGGACACAACCGCGGAGTCCGCGGATTATCCGCGGATCGGGCAGATGAAATTAAAAAAAATAAGATTTTATCCGCTCGCGGGTGGGGTCGGGCGGATTAATTAGATATTTTTTTTTTTTTTTTGCGGGTGGCAGTTAAACCAATTGGTAAATATATATACATAGTTAAATGTTGTTACCCACATACGAAAAACGAGCAGGCACCTGCAGCATATGCCACAACAGAAGAAAAAAAAAGAAAAGAGATGGACACTTTTACGGAGCGGAGAAGGGACGCCTCGCCGGGGTCCGGGACCGAGGCCCCTTCCCCCGAGAGGGCCCCACCGGGAGCCGTAGCTGAGGCGATCCGCGAGAAGGGCCCGACGCACGTCCAGGGTCACCACCGCGCCCACCGCACCGACACCCCGCCTCGTCCGCCTTCGCCGCGGCCGGCGTCACGCGCAGCAGGTAAGCAGCTTACCTGCCCGCCACCCCCGTGGCCGGGGGCTCGTAACAGGGGTCACTCCGCGCGCTCCGCCCGCGCAGCTTACCTGCCCGCCACCCCTGTTGCCGGGGGCGCGTAACAGGGGTCACTCCGCGCGCAGTGCGCTCACGAAAGGGGTGGGGCTCACCCTGGTTGATATAGAGAGCAGGACGGTGGCCATGGAAGTCGGAACCCGCTAAGGAGTGTGTAACAACCCACCTGCCGAATCAACTAGCCCTGAAAATGGATGGCGCTGGAGCGTCGGGCCCATACCTGGCCGTCGCCGGCAGCGAGACGCGCTTGGAGGTGCGCTCAGCGCGGCTCCCATATGATTGCGCACTGGTGTGCGTTTGGGTCGTGACAGCGTGGCACGCGCAAGTCTGTGCTGCGTTGGATCAGTCTCCTTTCTTTAACAGGCAAAAGCTTTATAACCTCACCATACCTGCCAACTTTTAAATCAGAAAAACCTAGTAGCCAGGGTCCAAGGGCCACAGGCCCCGGTAGGTCCAGGACAAAGTCCTGGTGGAGGGTTCAGGGCTTCGCCCCCCGACGCAAAATGATTATTAGCATTCAGACAGGTTAAAATGTTGCTAAAACCATCACTTTTCTATCAGTCACAGTGACTTTTCAAAACAAAAATATTACAGCAAAAATCATATGGGTTGATTGACATGTTTATTCTGTAAGCTAACTTCAATAGTTTGAAATTATTTTGACAGTTAATGCCAGTTATCCTGTCAACCTTTCACAAGACTTCAATTTGTTAATTGAAAGTATAAACAGTATAAACACTTTTTACAGTATGTCGTGCTGTGAAATACAGCCGACAGGATCGCGCATGCATGGTGCAGGAGAACAAAGGACTTCTTTCATTTAAGGTTTGTGATAAACCATCAAACTCATTCGTTAAAAGGACTCTATAGTAATATAAAGCGAATTTTTCTGGACATTATCATGCAAAAAAAGTTTATTTTTGGGATCGCGATCACCGCGTAATGATTTTTAAAGGTTGCATCACAAACAATTAACTGTCCCATGTGATCAGCCAGTGCGATTGGAAGTCCATGCTCAATTATTGCCTCCGTAAATAAAACTTCGGCATTTATCACATCCAAAGAATCTGTTTGGGCGACGAAAAACGTTGAAAGTTTTCCACTTGTATCACTAGCAATGGCATTAGACTTGTGTTTTTTTGTCCCAACGTGGTCTTTTACATCGCTAATTCCTCCGTGTCCCATCGAAAAATCTTGTCTGCACAAGGTGCAATTCGCGTAGTTTTCACCCTTTTTTTTTTTTTAATTAATATTAGATATATAACAACGGGCGGATGGCGGGCGGGTGCAGTTCTGATCAAACGTTACATCGGGTGGATGGCGGATGGTTGACGACTTTCTGACGCGGATGAAATAAATTGCCTATCCGCGCATCTCTAGTATATACACACATATATACATATGCCATCCATCCATCTTCTTCCGCTTATCCGAGGTCGGGTCGTGGGGGCAGCAGCCTAAGCACGGAAGCCCAGACTTCCCTCTCCCCAGCCACTTGGTCCAGCTCCTCCCGGGGGATCCCGAGGCGTTCTCAGGCCAGACGGGAGATATAGTCTACCCAACGTGTCCTGGGTCTTCCTCGTGGCTTCCTACCAGTCGGACGTGCCCTAAACACCTCCCTAGGGAGGCGTTCGGGTGGCATCCTGACCAGATGTCTGAACCACCTCATCTGGCTCCTCTCCATGTGGAGCGGCTTTACTTTGAGCTCCTCCTGGATGGCGGATCTTCTCACCCTATCTCTAAAGGGAGAGACCCACCACTCGGCGGAGGAAACTCATTTGGGCCGCTTGTACCCGTGATCTTGTCCTTTCCGTCATAACCCAAAGCTCATGACCATAGGTGAGGATGGGAATGTACATTGACCGGTAAATTGAGAGCTTTGCCTTCTGGCTCAGCTCCTTCTTCACCACAACGGATCGATACAGCGTCCGCATTACTGAAGACGCCGCACCGATCCGCCTGTCGATCTCACCATCCACTCTTCCCTCACTCGTGAACAAGAATGGGAAAGAATTCCACCTGAGAAGCTTCAAAAATGTGTCTCCTCAGTTCCCAATCCTTTACTGAGTGTTGTTAAAAGGAAAGGCCATGTAACACAGTGGTGAACATGCCCTTTCCCAACTACTTTGGCACGTGTTGCAGCCATGAAATTCTAAGTTAATTATTATTTGCAAAAAAAAAATAAAGTTTATGAGTTTGAACATCAAATATGTTGTCTTTGTAGCATATTCAACTGAATATGGCTTGAAAAGGATTTGCAAATCATTGTATTCCGTTTATATTTACATCTAACACAATTTCCCAACTCATATGGAAACGGGGTTTGTATATGTCAGGGTTACCTTTTTGTAATACCAAAATATCTCCTCAAGAAACCAAATTGGGAGGGAGTTTGGGGTGAGGGAAACCAATCCAATCTCTGTACAACCAAAGCGAGAGTTGTGTCCGGGTGCTTGGATGCAAGTCGGATCCGTTTCCAGTGGGGGTTGGTCTCCGCCAGGGCTGCGCTCTGTCACCTATCCTGTTTGTCATTTTCATGGACAGGATTTCTAGGCAGAGTCGTGACCATGGCGGAGAGGGTATACGTCTCGAGGGGCTAAAGGTTGCACCTTCAGTTCGTGACCTTCAGCTCTCACTGGATCGGTTCGCAGCCGAGTGTTCAGCGGCTGGAATGAGGATCAGCATCTCCAAATCTGAGGCCTTGGTTCTCAGCAGGAAACCAATGGTTTGTATAGTCCGGGTAGAGAACGAGACTCTGTCCCAGGTGGAGGAGTTTAAGTATCTTGGGGTCTTGTTCATGAGTGAGGGAAAGATGGAGAAGGAAATCAGTTGGGAGTATCGGAGCAGCTGGGGCAGTATTGCAGTCTCTCTGTCGCACTGTTGTGACCAAACGAGAGCTGAGCCAGAAGGCAAAGCTCTCGGTCTACCGAGCTATCTACATTCCTACTCTCACCTATGGTCATGAAGTGTGGGTCATGACCGAAAGAATAAGACCGCGGATACAAGCGGTCGAAATGAGTTTCCTCAGAAGGGTGGCTGGCATCTCCCTTAGAGATAGGGTGAGAAGTTCAGTCACCCGAGAGAGACTCGGAGTAGAGCCGCTGCTCCTTCGCTTGGAAGGGAGCTGTTGGAATAATTGTAAGTTATCACAAAAGAAACGTTGTATTATGAATGCTGTCTTTCGAGGCCTAACAAGAGGAAGAACGCCACTGTGATTTCAACACGGACAGATGGCAGGATCTGCTCAACTTCCAGGGGAACTCTCTTTGAAGTGTTAAACGAACTCTCTTTGAAATTTTTCAAACTCTCTTCCAACTATTTGGTAACCGAGGTCAACGCTATTTACGACCCGCTGCCCTCTTGAAGTTGCTGTGGTCAGGAGACGGGAGGGGTTATCCATTGTCCTCCAACACCTGCCCCAGCTGGATCCAGGAAGAGCCCAAGCCCGAGAAATCCTCTTCTTGGTCTTCAAAGCGACCGAAAACAATGACTGTTTTACATACTTCCCATTCCTGCTGTGACATGTGTTGGTGCGTGAACATTGAACATCTGAATAAAAGAGGAGACGAAAACCTTCTCCGTCAGAGCGTGGTGCAGGACTGTACAGAGAGTGCAGTGGCCATGTCTCTCCTCAATATTGAGTCCAAATTGAATTCTGTCTCTGTTTGATTCCTTGCCTTTTGTCTTGTTTAATAGATGTCCTCAGTGTTTGAACGTGACAGGAGCCATCTTAGGTGGTTCGGGCATCTCGTGCGGGTGCCTCACGAGCGTTTCCCTAGGGAGGTCCTCAATGCACGTCCCACTGGGAGGAGACCCCGCGGCAGGCCAAGGACCAGATGGGGGGATTACATCTCCTCTCTGGCCTGGGAACGCTTCGGGATTCCCCAGGAGGAAGTTGCTAATGTTGTTCTGGAGAGGGAAGTCTGGGGGTCTCTGCTGGAGCTGTTGTCCACACGACCCCAAGCGGTTGAAGATGGATGGATGGAAGAAACCAAATTGGTTCCATTTTGCCAAAAATGTTAGTAAAAGCTGAATTTGTTCCATCTAATTCAAAGTGTACCTCATGCTTTTGTTTATTTTAGCTTTCGCCTTATCACACCATCTTATTGTTTTTCTCTTTTGCCCTCAGTGCAAGGTAGCATTTGGCAAAGCACGAACACGATTTCTTGTGAGAAAAAAAAAAATCAGGACCCAAACAGCTTTGCTTGGCAGGAGGCACAGCACTGCCACACACAAACATGTTCCACCAGCACAGATAGTGAGGACGTGCACCAGGGCAGACTTTTCCCAATAAACAGCCAAGAGAAGCTGATTATACAAACAATACAAATATTGCGTGTTGGGCGACAAGATAAACAAGACTGAAAGTGGATTCTGTCGAATTGAAAGCTATTTATATGGGCTTTCCTCCAAATGTGCAAAAAGTGTCACATGCAGTATCATTTAAGAAACAATAGTGTTCTTTAAGAGTCCTATTCAGAAAAAAACTATGCTTGTCTTCATGTCTCACATGATGGGAAAAGCCCCCGTCCTCATTCAAAGGGACAATTGTTCATAGACTTGTTTGTGGGACTTGGTCCTTATGTTTGTATTCAAATAAAAGTGACATTATATTCAACTCCAATACTGTTAAAAACATCCATCCAATTTCTACCGATTGTCCCTTTTGGGGTCACGGGGGTTGCTGGAGCCTACCTCAGTTGCATTCGGGCGGAAGGCGGCGTACACCATGGACAAGTCGCCACCTCATCACAGAGCCAACACAAATAAAACCAATACAGTCCTAATTTGTGAAAATATGTGTACTCAAGGCCCAAACTCCACTGTATATGTCTAAATATATTTTTTAAATATCTTATTTTTTTTGTATTCATTGCATCGATTAATCCAAAAATAATTGCGGTTTATGGCAGGAATAGACTGAAGCCATTACATTTATTTAGCTTCATTTGGCGCCCTCTGCAGGCCAGCACAATTAGGAGGTGCTTCAACTGCAGCTACTCATCACACCTTTCCATTTTCAACAGCTTACAGGTAAAAGCCAGTAAATTAGAATATTTTGAAAAACTTGATTTATTTCAGTAATTGCATTCAAAAGGTGTAACTTGTACATTATATTTATTCATTGCACACAGACTGATGCATTCAAATGTTTATTTCATTAAATTTTGATGATTTGAAGTGGCAACAAATGAAAATCCAAAATTCCGTGTGTCACAAAATTAGAATATTACTTAAGGCTAATACAAAAAAGGGATTTTTAGAAATGTTGGCCAACTGAAAAGTATGAAAATGAAAAATATGAGCATGTACAACACTCAATACTTGGTTGGAGCTCCTTTTGCCTCAATTACTGCGTTAATGCGGCGTGGCATGGAGTCGATGAGTTTCTGGCACTGCTCAGGTGTTATGAGAGCCCAGGTTGCTCTGATAGTGGCCTTCAACTCTTCTGCGTTTTTGGGTCTGGCATTCTGCATCTTCCTTTTCACAATACCCCACAGATTTTCTATGGGGCTAAGGTCAGGGGAGTTGGCGGGCCAATTTAGAACAGAAATACCATGGTCCGTAAACCAGGCACGGGTAGATTTTGCGCTGTGTGCAGGCGCCAAGTCCTGTTGGAACTTGAAATCTCCATCTCCATAGAGCAGGTCAGCAGCAGGAAGCATGAAGTGCTCTAAAACTTGCTGGTAGACGGCTGCGTTGACCCTGGATCTCAGGAAACAGAGTGGACCGACACCAGCAGATGACATGGCACCCCAAACCATCACCCAACCATGCAAATTTTGCATTTCCTTTGGAAATCGAGGTCCCAGAGTCTGGAGGAAGACAGGAGAGGCACAGGATCCACGTTGCCTGAAGTCTAGTGTAAAGTTTCCACCATCAGTGATGGTTTGGGGTGCCATGTCATCTGCTGGTGTCGGTCCACTCTGTTTCCTGAGATCCAGGGTCAACGCAGCCGTCTACCAGCAAGTTTTAGAGCACTTCATGCTTCCTGCTGCTGACCTGCTCTATGGAGATGGAGATTTCAAGTTCCAACAGGACTTGGCGCCTGCACACAGCGCAAAATCTACCCGTGCCTGGTTTACGGACCATGGCATTTCTGTTCTAAATTGGCCCGCCAACTCCCCTGACCTTAGCCCCATAGAAAATCTGTGGGGTATTGTGAAAAGGAAGATGCAGAATGCCAGAGCCAAAAACGCAGAAGAGTTGAAGGCCACTATCAGAGCAACCTGGGCTCTCATAACACCTGAGCAGTGCCAGAAACTCATCGACTCCATGCCACGCCGCATTAACGCAGTAATTGAGGCAAAAGGAGCTCCAACCAAGTATTGAGTATTGTACATGCTCATATTTTTCATTTTCATACTTTTCAGTTGGCCAACATTTCTAAAAATCCCTTTTTTGTATTAGCCTTAAGTAATATTCTAATTTTGTGACACACGGAATTTTGGATTTTCATTTGTTGCCACTTCAAATCATCAAAATTAAATGAAATAAACATTTGAATGCATCAGTCTGTGTGCAATGAATAAATATAATGTACAAGTTACACCTTTTGAATGCAATTACTGAAATAAATCAAGTTTTTCAAAATATTCTAATTTACTGGCTTTTACCTGTATACGAGGGCTCAGCAACCTGCGGCTCTTTAGCCTAACCCTAACCCTGGTGGCTCCATGGAGCGTCTTCAAAAATGTATGGAAATGGAAAAAAAAAATGGGGTGAAAAATAAGTTTTTGGTTGTAATAAGGTTTGTGTAGGAGGACACAAACCTTCCTAATTGTTAATATGTTTAAGCTTATGCTTCACTGATGACACTATTTGGTGAGCGCCGTTTTGTCCTATTTATTTCAGCGGCCCTGTAACTCACCGTAGTGAGGACTGACTCCACAGTTTGTTTCATTTACAACTTTCTCCGACAATGCCACAGAAAGACATGTTTTATGCCACTCCTGTTTCTCATTTTGTCCACCAAACATTTTATACTGTGAGTGAATACACAAAGGTGCCCTTTGTTGATGTTATTGACTTGTTGGAATGCTAATCAGGCATATTTGGTCAGTGCATGACTTGAGTTGAGTTGAGTTGAGTTTGAGTTTATTTTGAACATGCAAGCATACAACATGTTACATCACAATCTCTAGTTTCTCTTTTCAACATGTTCGAAAAGGAGTAGGAAGAAGCAGAGCTTATTTAATCCTACCCCTTTTCTTTTACATAACAGTTGCTAAAACTTTTGTTCACTTCCTGTTCTCAATTTATTCACAATATACTCCATAAGTAATCACAATAAAATAAGTAAATAAATAATAATTGGTGAAGTAAGTTACATTTCATATGTTGAGATAAGTAAGATTATTTTGTGAGTGAAAGAATGAAAGAATGGATGAGTTAAATAAATTCAGAATGTTTATCTTCTTCTTTGTACTTTGTAAACACTTTAAGTGTGAAGAGTTTCTTGAAGTGGATCATATTAGTACATTGTTTGATTGCTTTGCTTATTAATCCATTCCATCATTTAATTCCACATACTGATATACTGAAGGTCTTAAGTGTTGTACGTGCATACAAATGTTTTAAATTATATTTCTCCCTAAGATTATATTTCTCCTCTTTTTTTGAGAATTGTTGTATATTCTTGGGTAGCAGGTTATAGTTTGCTTTGTGTATCATTTTAGCTGTTTGCAAATTCACTATGTCGTAGAATTTCAGTATCTTTGATTCAATAAATAAAGGATTTGTGTGTTCTCTATATCCAACATTATGTATTATTCTAACTGATCTTTTTTGTAACACCGTTACAAGCTAATACATGCTATTTAGGCTAGCTGTATGTACATATTGCATCATTATGCTTCGTTTGTAGCCATATTTGAACTCACTTAATTTCCTTTACTTGTGTCCTCTGTGTATTTAATTTATATTTGCATGTTTCATGACACATTATCTGTATGTAATATTGGCTGCATTTCTGATTGTTGTTTGTGTGCCATGTTGTTCCAGACCACAGCAAAAGTTACCCAGCTTGCAAAGATTGTAATAAATCCAGTGGAAGACAGCCTGCCGTTTCATTTAACTTGGACACACACATCTATACCTTTGGCCATTCTAAGTCAAGTCATTTCCAGGAGTCATTTTGATAGTAGGCTAATATGGCTAATATAGACACTTACATCATGTGTGTCTTCATTATAACACTTATGTAAGACTTTTAAAGTCATTTTGATAGTAGGCTAATATAACTAATATAGACACATCATGTGTTGTCTTCATTATAACACTTATATTGTTGTCCTTCAGCTTCCCTTCCACCCTTCCAGCTTCCTCCTGTAGTTCTCCTTGGCCTCCCTGAGTTTGGTCTTCAGCAGCCCCTGAATCTTTTTTCACCTCCTCCCTGTTACCAGCATTGAATGCTCTCTTCTTCTCATTCAGTAGGGCTTTGATGTCCTTGGTCACCCACGGCTTGTTGTTTGGGTAGCAGGTGACCGTCCTTGATGGGACATTTGAGTCAACACAGAAGTTGATCACAGACTATATCAACTTCTGTGTTGATGTTTGGTCTTCTGCTGAAGACCAAACATGAAGGCGGTTTGGAGAGGTATGCAGACCATCACCGGCCTCGGGGGGTAGGGGGGTGGACGGAGACAAAGAGAGGGCCAATGAACTAAACCAGTTCTTTAACAGGTTTGACACAGTGGCTCCAACAAGCTCCTGCCCCCCCCCAAGACATGCCAGCCGGCCCCCTGCCAACTTCAGCGAACCAATCCATCCCCCCTCCCCTCCTCACAGCCCCCCAACTCCAATGACTACCTCCCCCCACTTAACACCTCACCCTCAGTTTGATGAACCCCCCCTCCCCCAATCACCAGAGACCCCCCCAGTGTGTCTGTCTGCAGAACAGGTGAATGCACAGCTAAATAAGTTACACACAGGCAAGGCCGAGGCTCCTGACGGTGTGAGCCCCAGGGTGCTCAAAGCCTGCGCCCCACAGCTGTGTGGTGTGCTCCAGCACATCTTCAACATGAGCCTTAGGCTGCAGAAAGTCCCCAGCCTGGAAAACCTCATGCGTGGTCCCCATCCCCAAGTGCACGCAACCCAGCATGTCGAAGGACTACAAGCCGGTGGCTCTAACCTCCCATATCATGAAGACCATGGAGAGGTTGGTCCTGGAACAACTCCGCCCTACAGTCAAGCCCCACCTGGACCCACTCCAATTCGCCTACCAGCCCCGACTGGGAGTGGAGGACGCAGTCATCTACCTGCTGAAGCGAGCCCACACCCACCTAGACAAGTCTGCGAGCAGTGTGAGGGTCATGTTTTTTGACTTCTCCAGTGCTTTCGATACAATACGGCCTGGGCTACTGGGTGTGAAGTTGGAGACGATGCAGGTGGAGCCCCCCTTGGTGTCCTGGGTTGTTGATTACCTGACTGACAGACCACAGTACGTGCGACTGCAGGACTGTGTGTCCGACAGGCTGGTCAGCAACACCGGGCCCCCGCAAGGCACAGTCCTCTCCCCCTTCCTCTTCACCACCGATTTCCACTATCACTCAGAGTCCTGCCACCTTCAGAAGTTTTCTGATGACTCTGCGATAGTGGGGTGTATTGAGGATGGTGATGATGAGGAATACAGGGCACTGGTGGAGGACTTTGTCACATGGTGTGGAAAGAACCACCTCCAGCTCAATGTGACGAAGACCAAGGAGCTGGTTGTGGACCTGGGAAGGAGGAGGAGTACTCCGGCGACCCCTGTTTCCATCAGGGGGGTGGATGTGGACATTGGTTGAGGATTATAAATACCTCTGAGTACACATGGACAACAAGCTGAATGGGACAAAACACGCAGAGCCGCCTCTACTTCCTCAGGAGTCTAGGATCCTTCAATGTCTGTACAAAGACGATGAAGATGTTCTACGAGTCGGTGGTGGCGGGCGCCTTCTTGTACGCCGTGGCCTGCTGGGGCAGCGGGCTGAGAGCGAGGGACGCAAACAGACTGGACAAGTTGGTAGAGAAGGCCAGTAACGTGGTGGGAGTGGAGCTGGACTCTCTGGCGGTGGTGTCAGAGAGGAGAAGTCTAGCAAAACTCCCACCCACTACACTCAGACCTTGTGGACAGAATGAGCACGTTCAGTGGAAGGCTCAGACTCCCAAAATGCAACCTCGGAACGACACAGGAGGTCCTTCATACCGACAGCCATCAGACTGTATAATGCATATGTTCCTTGACTGTACTTAAATGTAGAGTATATGTAGAATATATTTATATTATTTATATATTATATATATATATATTATATTATTTAGGGCCCGCATGGCCCATTGTATAAGGACTCCCAAAGGGAGTCCTTATACAATGGGACATAAGGACCTATTGTATTTGTAAGGTTTTATTATTCTTTATTCTTCCGCCGCCACATTAAACTATAATTTGACCCACTTAACATGCTTCAGAACTCACCATATTTGACCCACACATCAGGACCTGCGAAAATTACCTTTTTAGAAAAAAACCGAACCCCAAAACTCAAAATTACGCTCTAGCGCCCCCTAGGAAAAAAAAAACTAGACTGCCTATATCTCCCACTAGGAAGATCAGAGAGACATGAAACAAAAACCTCTATGTAGGTCTGACTTAGACCTAGTTTTCATAATTGTATATCATCGGGCAGAAATCAACAGGAAGTTGGCAATTCCCCCTTCAAGACAAAAAAGTACTAAAAACAGTCACTTTTGCCTCTTTGAGCTGTAATTTGACCCTCTTAACATGCTTCAAAACTCACCGAACTGAACGCACACATCAGGACTGGCAAAAATTGCGATCTAATAAAAAAACCTAACCCCAAATTTAAAAAATGCGCTCTAGAGCAATTTTTGAATAAAACGGAGAAAAAACTGCTCCTCGGAAGAAAAAAATGACAAAACTGCCTGTAACTCCCACTGGGAAGGTCGGAGAGACATGAAACAAAAACCTCTATGTAGGTCTCACTTAGACCTACATTTCATAAATTGACAACCCCCAGCAAAAATCAACAGGAAGTTTGCTATTCCCCCTTCAAAACAAATTTTTTGTAAAAACCGGTCACCTTCCTTCAAAAACGATCTCCTTCAAACTAACACAGGAGAGATATTGAACCCTTGTGATTACAATGACAGAAGCGCTTTTTTTCTAACTGCTCCGGTTTTGATTTTATGACCCTTCAAAGACCCGCTGCGCTGATGCTGCTGCGCTGCTGTTTTTTTAAGATGGCTGCTTAAAAGCAGGAAGCACCAACGTGCCCACACAATGCAGACAAGGTAGGTACACTAGACAAAAGTCTTGGGACACTTCAGACTAAAAGTAGACAAAAGTATTGGGACACTTATGACTATCACTGGACAAAAGTATTGGGACATTTAGGACTAGCACCTGCCAAATATGCGGGCCCGACCAATGCTGCTTGCAGCTTTAAGTATTATTATTCTTGTCTATTGTGAGCGAACTGTGGTGCTGAATTTCTCCCAGGGATCAATAAAGTACTTTCTATTCTATTCTATATAAGACTTTTAAAGTCAATTTGATAGTAGGCTAATATAGCTAATTAGACTCTTACATCATGTGTTGTCTTCATTATAACACTTATATAAGACTTTTAAAGTCATTTTGATAGTAGGCTAATATAGCTAATTAGACACATCATGTGTTGTCATCATTATAACACTTATAAGACTTTTAAAGTAATTTTGATCATAGGCTAACATAGCTAATTAAACACTTACATCATGTGTTGTCTACATTATAACACTTATATAAGACTTTTAAAGTCATTTTGATAGTAGGCTAATATAGCTAATTAGACACATCATGTGTTGTCATCATTATAACACTTATAAGACTTTTAAAGTAATTTTGATAGTAGGCTAATATCGCTAATTAGACACTTACATCATGTGTTGTCTACATTATAACACTTATATAAGACTTTTAAAGTCATTTTGATAGTAGGCTAATATAGCTAATTAGACACTTACATCATGTGTTGTCTACATTATAACACTTATATAAGACTTTTAAAGTCATTTTGATAGTAGGCTAATATAGCTAATTAGACACTTACATCATGTGTTGTCTACATTATAACACTTATATAAGACTTTTAAAGTCATTTTGATAGTAGGCTAATATCGCTAATTAGACACTTACCGTACATCATGTGTTGTCGTCATTATAACACTTATAAGACTTTTAAAGTAATTTTGATAGTAGGCTAATATAGCTAATTAGACACTTACATCATGTGTTGTCTTCATTATAACACTTATATAAGACTTTTAAAGTAATTTTGATAGTAGGCTAATATCGCTAATTAGACACTTACATCATGTGTTGTCTACATTATAACACTTATATAAGACTTTTAAAGTCATTTTGATAGTAGGCTAATATAGCTAATTAGACACTTACATCATGTGTTGTCTTCATTATAACACTTATATAAGACTTTTAAAGTCATTTTGATAGTAGGCTAATATCGCTAATTAGACACTTACATCATGTGTTGTCTACATTATAACACTTATATAAGACTTTTAAAGTCATTTTGATAGTAGGCTAACATAGCTAATTAGACACTTACATCATGTGTTGTCGTCATTATAACACTTATATAAGTCTTTTAATTTTTTGCGGCTCCAGACCGATTACTTGTTTGTATTTGGGGTCCAATATTGCTCTTTAAACATTTTGGGTTGCCGACCCCTGGCTTATACCATTTTATTATTGAAGGCATGACCACTTTTACCTGTTCCCTTGGTAACCACAGGCGGCCCACAGACGAGAGAGCGCAGTATGGCAGCAACGAGGGCCAAAAAAGCAGAAAAAACCTGCAAAACAACACGTCATAAAAAAAACTGCAATAGAAGAATTATGAAAATATTCTCAACTCACCTGTCCACGTGCTCTTTAGGTTCAAGTCCGTTGAGGGATGGCAACACAATCACTTAGTACTTTTAGAGGTAATTAAAAAAATATGTAAAAAATCTCAAAATAAACGACAGGAGACGAGACATTGTCGCTGTGTTTTAATAGTGACAGCTTCAGCAAAAAAGCCAAGCGTCTTACAAAAACATTTCTAAAACACAAAACAACATAACTGAAAGTAGAACAACTAAAAGGTCATGAATCCAATGATGCGGCGACGTGGACCTCTGCAGGCGTCATTAGCTGGGAGAAAAACATACTTCTATTGTAAATATTTCTTTATTCGTGAAGATGCACACGTCCCCATCACCCTCCTGCTCACCTGCTCTGTGCCTTGGTCCACTTCAAGGCATGTCTGGGCGGCACGGACGGGCTGGGGTGGAAGAAGGTGCAGCCGTCTCGCTTACACTGGGCTGCGAAGCGACAAGGCTGCCAGGAGGCAAACACACAGCAGGGCTTGTTTATTTGCTGCTCAGACACAAAGCTGCCGGCCACATAAGAGCCCGTGTCTGCAGAGCAGATTTTTGGCAGAGCAAATCAGACTGGGCACTGAGGAGAGCCAGAAAACTACAAAAAGTGCACCTGCTTTGGTTCCATGACAACACATCCCTGAATTGCTCTTAAGTATCATATGAAATACTATTCATTTGCATAAATGAAGTACTAACAAACAGTCTGTGGCTGCACTTCCTTCTGTTTACTGTGCTTAGCATCAAGCTAATAGTGCCATACCTGCCAACTTTTGAAATCAGAAAAACCTAGTAGCCAGGGTCCAGGGGCCGCAGGCCCCGGTAGGTCCAGGACAAAGTCCTGGTGGGGGATTCAGGCTTCGCCCCCCGACGCAAAATGATTATTAGCATTCAGACAGGTTAAAATGTTGCTAAAACCATCACTTTTCTATCAGTCACAGTGACTTTTCAAAACAAAAATATTACAGCAAAAATCATATGGGTTGATTGACATGTTTATTCTGTAAGCTAACTTCAATAGTTTGAAATGATTTTGACAGTTAATGCCAGTTATCCTGTCAACCTTTCACAAGACTTCAATTTGTTCATTGAAAGTATAAACACTTTTTACAGTAAACAAATGGTAAAACAGTACTAAACAATTCCATTAAAAAAAAAATTGGTGTCATTATTAACTTTCTGTCCAAGCTTGTATAATCTACTGCCTTGTTCAATTGTAAACAATATTCTGTGCCTAAAATTCACATTTCTATCACAATTATCATACTGTAAACATGGTAAGCTAACTTCATTAAAATTAATAGTCCTGTCAATAGCATGGAATTACAATTCAAATGTAGTTTTTTTGTAAGCCTTTCAAAAGAATTCAAAATATGAAAAATTCATGAAAATGAATTGAAGCCATCAGACACTTGAAAAGTGGCACATCACATCTCTAATGTAATCATTTGAACTTTTCAACAGAAATAGCACTGCAAAAATATTAAGGACATACTTCTGTATTTTGGTAGTTATGCTGTCAACATTTAACAAGATTTCTTCAACTTGGACTTGAAAGCATAAATAGTAAATAAATAAATAAATGATAAATGGGTTGTACTTGTATAGCGCTTTTCTACCTTCAAGGTACTCAAAGCGCTTTGACACTACTTCCACATTTACCCATTCACACACACATTCACACACTGATGGAGGGAGCTGCCATGCAAGGCGCTACCAGCACCCATCAGGAGCAAGGGTGAAGTGTCTTGCTCAGGACACAACGGACATGACGAGGTTGGTACTAGGTGGGGATTGAACCAGGGACCCTCGGGTCGCGCACGGCCACTCTTCCACTGCGCCACGTAGTATAAACACTTTTAACAGTATAACAGTACTAAACAATTCCAATAGATAACATTGGTGTCATTACCTTTTTGTGGCTAAAATCAAATTTAGCAACGGCATTAGACTTGTGTTTTTTTGTCCCAACGTGGTCTTTTACATCGCAAATTCCTCCGTGTCCGATCGAAAAAATCTTGTCTGCACAAGGTGCAATTCGCGTAGTTTTCACCCTTTTTGGAACGGATAATTATTCCCGGATAGGCTTTTGAATATTCTTCACGGAATGACTGCAGTTTTCTTTTCGGTTTAAGACTCGTTTGCGATTTTTCTCCGGCTGATTCCATGATCGTTCGCTCGTTTGGAAACAATGGCAACTGGTGCCTCGTGCTTGGCAGCGGTGCTATAAATAGCCTCGCGCATGGCATTCGGAATGGCTCGATAGGAAGTTACGGGAAGCAGTGTCGATTGTCATTGTTGTTACGCGATTTCGTGAATAAAACTTAAAAAAAAAATTTTTTTTAATTAATGAAAAACCGTATTTTTTATCACTGCAACTGTAACCCGGAATAGGTTGATGAAAACCGTACTAATTACGGGAAAACCGGAGTAGTTGGCAGGTATGTAGTGCCATATTTGCCACTTTATTGGCTACATAGACAATCTAATGTCAGCAACCCGCGGCTCTCGAGCCGCTTGAGGCTCTTTAGTGCCGCCCTAGTGGCTCCCTTGAGCATTTTTAAAAAAGGATTGAAAATGGAAAAAGATGGGGAAAAAATATATATATTTTGTTTAATATGGTTTCTGACACAAACCTTCCCAGTTGTTAGAACTACCACTGTTGAATATGTTTGTGTGTATGCTTCACTGATGACTATTTGGTCAACATCCTTTTGTCCTACTCATTTCGGCTGTTCTTGAACTCACCAGAGTGAACTGTGACGTAACAGTTTGTTTACATGTAAAATCTTCCACTCCTTTGTCTCATTTTGTCCACCAAACGTTTTATGCTGTGCATGAATGCACAAAGGTGAGCTTTGTTGATGTTATTGACTTGTTGGAGTGCTAATCAGGCATATTGGGTCAGTGCATGAATGCAAGCTAATCAATGCTAACATGTAGAGATGCGCGGTTTGCGGGCACAACCGCGGAGTCCGCGGATGAAAAAAAAAAAAAAAAGATTTTATCCGCGGGTCGGGTTGGGCGGTTGAAATAAAAAAATAAAAAAAGATTTTAAATAGATTCAGGCGGATGGCAGTTAAACCAATTGGTAAATATATATACATAGTTAAATGTTGTTACCCACATAGGAAAAACGAGCAGGCACCTGCAGCATATGCCACAACAGAAGAAAAAAAAAAAAGAAGAGATGGACACTTTTACGGAGCGGAGAAGGGATGCCTCGCCGGGGTCCGGGACCGAGGCCCCTTCCCCCGAGAGGGCCCCACCGGGAGCCGTAGCTGAGGCGATCTGCGAGAAGGGCCCGACGCACGTCCAGGGTCACCACCGCGCCCACCGCACCGACACCCCGCCTCGTCCGCCTTCGCCGCGGCCGGCGTCACGCGCAGCAGGTAAGCAGCTTACCTGCCCGCCACCCCCGTGGCCGGGGGCTCGTAACAGGGGTCACTCCGCGCGCTCCGCCCACGCAGCTTACCTGCCCGCCACCCCTGTTGCCGGGGGCGTGTAACAGGGGTCACTCCGCGCGCAGTGCGCTCACGAAAGGGGTGGGGCTCACCCTGGTTGATATAGACAGCAGGACGGTGGCCATGGAAGTCGGAACCCGCTAAGGAGTGTGTAACAACCCACCTGCCGAATCAACTAGCCCTGAAAATGGATGGCGCTGGAGCGTCGGGCCCATACCCGGCCGTCGCCGGCAGCGAGACGCGCTTGGAGGTGCGCTCAGCGCGGCTCCCATATGATTGCGCACTAGTGTGCGTCTGGGCCGTGACAGCGTGGCACGCAAATGTCTGTTCTGCATTGGATCAGTCTCCTTTCTTTAACAGGCAAAAGCTTTATAACCTCACTAATGCCTTGCATCATCTATATTAGATATATAACAACGGGCGGGTGCGGTTCTGATTAAATGTTAGATCGGGTGGATGGCGGATGGTTGACGACTTTCTGATGCGGTTGCGGATGAAATAATTGCCTATCCGCGCATCTCTACTAACATGCTATTTAGGCTCGTTGTATGTACATATTGCATCATTATGCCTCATCTGTAGCTATATTTGAGATCATTTAATATCCATTACTTTGTCTGACGACACATTATCTGTATGTAATATTGGCTGTATTTCAGATAGTTGTTTGTGGGCCATGTTGTTCCAGACCACAGCAAACATTACGCTTGCCAAAGATTGTCATAAATCCATTAAAAGAAGACATTTCCTTGAACTTGGACACACACATCTATACCTTTGGCCATTCTAAGACAGTCATTTCCAGGAGTTATCTCACCTTCTCAGTAGCCTCTGATTTACTAATGGTTTCTAATGTAAAAATGTGTAGAATAAATATTAAATTTCAACATTTCTGTCAACAAAGATTTGCTTCAGCCTGCGACACATACTGTATTTTTCGGAGTATAAGCCGCACCTGCCGAAAATGCATAATAAAGAAGGAAAAAAACATATAAATCGCACTGGCCGGCCAAATTATGAAAAAAACTGCGACTTATAGTCCGAAAAATACGGTAGTCATTTTGATAGTAGGCTATTCTAGCTAATATAGACACTTATGTCATGTGTTATGTTATTTTCATTTATTATGCGCCCCCCAACCAACTGTTACATCAGCCCGGGGCGCAGATTGCCTTCATTATAAGACTTATATACAGCTTTTCATTTGTTGCTGCTCCAGACTTTTTTTTTTTTTTTTTGTATTTTTGGTCCAATATGGCTCTTTCAACGTTTTGGGTTGTCGATCCCTGCTCTATTGAGATTCAATGCATGAAATATGAAATCAATGCTGCATTTACACAAATAACAGGAAATGCTTGGTGATAGAAGACCACAATCTACCATACCTAGATAGATAGATAGATAGATAGTACTTTATTGATTCCTTCAGGAGAGTTCCCTCAGGAAAATTAAAACCTGATTGGATTAGTTACCTGATGACGTATGTGTTCTTGCAAAAGACAAGCACCTAATAATGACTTTAAATCCAATGTAGTCCAACCTGTCTATAGTGACCACTTAAGGGAAACAGCAAAAGTGGCGAATATTTTCAAGTTGGCTGCCATTTTGAATCAATCTTGGGTTTTATCTAGCGTGTCTATGTTTTCATCATAGAAATAGCAATGATGCATTTTTTTCTTTGCTTTTTGTAAATGGGCATGATAGCTTATTAATATTGAACCTGGCCTATCTCCCAGTTGTAAAGAATTCTTGAATCCAGATAGATAGATAGTAGAGATGCGCGGATAGGCAATTATTTCATCCGCAACCGCATCAGAAAGTCGTCAACCATCCGCCATCCACCCGATCTAACATTTAATCAGAACCGCACCCGCCCGCACCCGCCCGTTGTTATATATCTAATATAGACGATGCAAGGCATTAGTGAGGTTATAAAGCTTTTGCCTGTTAAAGAAAGGAGACTGATCCAATGCAGCAGAGACATTCAATGCGTGCCACGCTGTCACGGCCCAGACGCACACCAGTGCGCAATCATATGGGAGCCGCGCGTGGAGGTGCGATGTCCCTCGCACCCGCGGCGGCTCCACCCGGGCTCGCGCCCGAGGCTTCAGCGCACACCGCGGCGACCATCCTACTCGTCGCGGCCTAGCCCTCGCGGCTCTCGCTGCCAGCGACGGCCAGGTATGGGCCCGACGCTCCAGCGCCATCCATTTTCAGGGCTAGTTGATTCGGTAGGTGGGTTGTTACACACTCCTTAGCGGGTTCCGACTTCCATGGCCACCGTCCTGCTGTCTATATCAACCAGGGTGAGCCCCACCCCTTTCGTGAGCGCACTGCGCGCGGAGTGACCCCTGTTACGCGCCCCCGGCAACAGGGGTGGCGGGCAGGAAAGCTGCGCGGGCGGAGCGCGCGGAGTGACCCCTGTTACGAGCCCCCGGCCACAGGGGTTGGGGGGCAGGTAAGCTGCTTACCTGCTGCGCGTGACGCCGGCCGCGGCGAAGGCGGACGAGGCGGGGTGTCGGTGCGGTGGGCGCGGTGGTGACCCTGGACGTGCGTCGGGCCCTTCTCGCGGATCGCCTCAGCTACGGCTCCCGGTGGGGCCCTCTCGGGGGAAGGGGCCTCGGTCCCGGACCCCAGCGAGGCGTCCCTTCTCCGCTCCGTAAAAGTGTCCATCTCTTTTTTTTTTTCTTCTTCTGTTGTGGCATATGCTGCAGGTGCATGCTCGTTTTTCGTATGTGGGTAACAACATTTAACTACCGTATTTTCCGCACTATAAGGCGCACCTAAAAACCACAAATTTTCTCAAAAGCTGACAGTGCGCCTTATAACCCGGTGCGCTTTATATATGGATAAATATTAAGATTCATTTTCATAAAGTTTCGATCTCGCAACTTCGGTAAACAGCCGCCATCTTTTTTCCCGGTAGAACAGGAAGCGCTTCTTCTTCTACGCAAGCAACCGCCAAGGTAAGCACCCGCCCCCATAGAGCAGGAAGCGCTCCTTCTTCTACTGTAAGCAACCACCCGCCCGCGTAGAAGAAGAAAAAGCGCGCGGATATACCGTACGTTTCATTTCCTTTGTGTGTTTACATCTGTAAAGACCACAAAATGGCTCCTACCAAGTGACAGGGATCCGGTTCATGAAAAGACGCAATCTCTCCATCCGCACACGGATTACTATTTCACAGCAACTGATATTCTTGTGAACCGCACTGTGGATACAACGGGAGCACGTACGGTGAATATTCGCACCACAGGGAATGAGAAGTCATCCTTCACTGTGGTTCTAGCTTGCCATGCTAATGGCCAGAAACTTCCACCCATGGTGATATTCAAAAGGAAGACCTTGCCAAAAGAGACCTTTCCAGCCGGCGTCATCATAAAAGCTAACTCGAAGGGATGGATGAAGAAAAGATGAGCGAGTGGTTAAGGTAAGTTTAAGTTTACGCGAAGAGGCCGGGTGGCTTTTTTCAGCAGCTCCGTCCATGTTGATATACGATTCCATGACTGTTTTTTTGACATTCCTTTAGCGCAGTTAGATGCGGCTTACAACACGGGGCGGCTTATGGGTGGACAAAGTTTTGAAATATGCCGTTCATTGAAGGCGCGGCTTATAACCCAGGGCGCCTTATGGTGCGGAAAATACGGTATGTATATATATTTCCCAATTGGTTTAACTGCCACCCGCCTGAATCTATTTAAAATCTAATTTTTTTTTATTTCAACCACCCGATCCGCGGATAATCCGCGGACTCCGCGGTTGTGTCCGCAAATCATCTCTAATAGATAGATAGATCTTTATTGATTCCTTCAGGAGAGTTCCCTCAGGAAAATGAAAAGATGGTGATCAGATCACCCCACCCCTCACTTTTCCCATAGAGAAGTAGCCACTAACAGGCTGGATTGTATCTTGTATTGGATGTGATTGTGTTAGAGACGTTCAAACAGTGTTACCTGAGGATGATAAAAGGTACAATCCATCTTCTTGCACTGTGGGAAGAAGCGACACACGCTGGCCGTTTGGGGTGCGACTGTCAACACAGGGTTAGACCAGTTAGACACGTGGAAAGACGTGGAAAGTTTTGGTGTGGTGTGGTGTGCACCTGGCCGGGCAGGTGGAGGGGCTGCGAGGCCCCTGCGGCTAACGTGGGTGAAAGGACAGTCTGGCTTGCTGCACCTGGCGTCGTATTTACAGTTGGGATGGATGAAGAGGCATTTGTCCCCGAATTTGCAGGTGGGAAAAGTCCTGCAAGACAAACACAAAACATTTAAAAAGGGAGAAACAAATGCATGTTCTTGAAAATAATAATACACTGCTACAGCAACTTACCAGTGCAAAGCATTCCACGATGGAGCTTGTAGTTCAAAACACTCATATCTCAAATCAGCCCCGCCTAATTAAATTAGTTTAAAACTATTTAATTGGTGCTTGGCCCTGCCAAAACTGCACCATTTTTACTTGTAACATAACTATAAAAAGAAAAAACAAACTTTTAGATAAGAAATATTGTTGCAAAAAACAACAGAATAGTTGTGTTGGGTGATATAGACGATATATGATATCAATTTGGCGGACAATAAGAGTTTTTAATATGATGATAATACAGGCCTGGGCAATTATTTTGACTCAAGGGGGCCACATTTAGAGAAAAAAAATGTATCTAGGGGCCGGTACATTTATCTATCTATCTATGTATATGTGTGTGTGTGTACATGTGTGTGTATATATTGTACAAGGACTGTTTTCACTGCTGGACTCTAGAAAGAGGTTCCGCAGCCTCCGAAGCAGAACCTCCAGGTTCTGTAACAGCTTCTTCCCTCAGGCCGTAAGACTCTTGAACGCATCATAATTAAATTAAATTTTCCCCTCAACCCCCCCCAAAATGGATTAACTCGCTGGAATAAAAAAGACAATATAATATACATACATAAACGTGGACGCATGTGAAAAAGTGCAATATATTTATCTGTACAGTAATCTATTTATTTATTTATATATATATTATTTATATACATTTATTTATTTATATATGCACCTTATTGCTTTTTTATCCTGCACTACCATGAGCTTATGTAACGAAATTTTGTTCTTATCTGTGCTGTAAAGTTCAAATTTGAATGACAATAAAAAGGAAGTCTAAGTAGGTGTGCGTGGGTCCTATTCTTAGGAACACTAATACAAAACCTCACAATAATGTCTGATTGAATGCTAAAAACGTTATGAAAGACCACCTTAAATGGAACGTAATTTAAAACATTTTTTACTGAATGAGACACCCAGAATGTACATGAAAATAAAGAATGTGGGATTTACAATATTAACTATGAAGGATAAAACACTGAATATTGACAACATATGAACGTCACTCCCCCTCTCCATCCACATATTTTACAATCAACAAAAATGCAACAAACACAGTGAAATATGAACGTAATATATCACTAAGTTTAGAACTTTGTTGTAAAAATCTCCTTCCACGTCTGTCCCTGACACCCACATTTCAGGCTGACACTCTGTGGAAACACTCTGTGGAAACACTCCCCACCCACACTGCTTGGTGCCTCGTCTGAGCTGCTGTGACTTACAATACCATAGTAACTAATTACATGACCATAGTGACTAATTAGATTAGCAATATAACTAATTACATGACCATAGTAACTAGTATATCGTGCAGAAGCACAGATTGCAAGCATGTAAAGACCTAGTATAGTTGAAGGTCATTAGAAAACATGAGTGCACATCATAATGGCAACTACACTTTACATCTTAAAGGGGAACATTATCACAATTTCAGAATGGTTAGAACCATTAAAAATCAGTTCCCAGTGGCTTATTTTATTTTTCGAAGTTTTACCCATCACGCAATATCCCTAAAAAAAGCTTCAAAGTGCCTGATTTTAACCATCGTTATATACACCCATCCATTTTCCTGTGACGTCACATAGTGATGCCAACACAAACAAACATGGCGGAAAGAACAGCAAGCTATAGCGACATTAGCTCGGATTCAGACTCGGATTTCAGCGGCTTAAGCGATTCAACAGACAACGCATGTATTGAAACGGATGGTTGTAGTGTGGAGGCAGGTAGCGAAAACCAAATTGAAGAAGAAACTGAAGCTATTGAGCCATATCGGTTTGAACCGTATGCAAGCGAAAGCGACGAAAACGACACGACAGCCAGCGACACGGGAGAAAGCGAGGACGAATTCGGCGATCGCCTTCTAACCAACGATTGGTATATGTTTGTTTGGCATTAAAGGAAACTAACAACTATGAACTAGGTTTACAGCATATGAAATACATTTGGCAACAACATGCACTTTGAGAGTGCAGACAGCCCATTTCAGGGCTGTCTGCATTTAAATGTTTTTAAGCTAAATTATTGGTAAACACAGTTTATGTATAATAATTTACGTAAAACCGCGAGTAATGAATAAAGTTTTCATCAATTAATATATTCTGTAGACATACCCTCATCCGCTCTCTTTTCCTGAAAGCTGTTCTGTCCAGTTTTGGAGTTGATGTCAGCATCTGCTTTGAGTGTCGCAGGATATCCACACATTCTTGCCATCTCTGTCGTAGCATAGCTTTCGTCGGTAAAGTGTGCGGAACAAACGACTGACCATTTCGTCGGCTTTCCCCACAGCCTCGTTTTTTGAACAAATTTCGTCCAATTTCTTGCCACTTTGGCATCTTTGGGCCACTGGTGCAACTTGAATCCGTCCCTGTTCGTGTTGTTACACCCTCCGACAACACACCGATGAAAGTGAGAAAATGGCGGATTGCTTCCCGATGTGACGTCACGTTGTGACTAGGGATGTCCCGATCCGATATTTGGATCGGATCGGCTGCCGATATTTGCCAAAAATTGCGTATCGGCAAGGCATGGGAAAATGCCGATCCAGATCCAGTTTAAAAAAAAACTCCGGTCCGTGTTTTCCAACGCACCGATTTAAATAATACATTCCACTTTTCTGCTGCTCCGTAATTTCCGTTCCGCATTTTCCAGCACACCTTCAACACATCCACAATTCTCACGCAGTTGCTTTTAGCTGCTGGCATTACACGACAGGCTCTTCTCACACTTTCCTGTGTCTCCCTCTCACAGACAGCAAGCGCACCTTCTTACACACGTCACATACTGTCACGACATACGTCACATACGTATACGTCCTCTCCCAGCAGAGAGGTAGCAGCATGGCTAACGTTAGCTGTGATGCTAGCGCAGCCGTGCGAGCAACGCTCCCTCTAAGGTGCTCGCATATCAAACTCTTTTGGCTGTCTTTTTAACACTTACATCCGGCGCCCCCCTCCACACCCTGGATTATAAATAATGTAAATAATTCAATGTGATTATCTTGTGTGATGACTGTATTATGATGATAGTATATATCTGATATCTGTATCATGAATCAATTTAAGTGGACCCCGACTTAAACAAGTGTAAAAACTTATTGGGGTGTTACCATTTAGTGGTCAATTGTACGGAATATGTACTTCACTGTGCAACCTACTAATAAAAGTCTCAATCAATCAATCAAAACACATAGAATCATCATACTGCTGTGATTATATGCATCAAGTGTTCATTCAAGGCTAAGGCAAAATATCGAGATATATATTGTGTATCGCAATATGGCCTTAAAATATGGCAATATTAAAAAAAGGCCATATCGCCCAGCCCTAGTTCAATGATGCCATTTCTGTTTGTCATGTATAATTTTGTCTATTTTGTGTTTATCCTTGAATAAACAGGTCAGTTTCTTGTTACCAACCATTGTGTATTATTCAAACTCCCCTAATTCAGCTGGCTAGTTGTTATCAAGAGTACTAAAACCCTTTTCAACATGATTCTGACAACTAAGTAGGCTAAATAACTTTAAACTTTAATACATGCTCGGATAGGCCAGTATCGGTCAGTATCGGATCGGAAATGCAAAAACAATATCGGTATCCGATCGGAAGTGCAAAAACCTGGATCGGGACATCCCTAGTTGTGACGTCATCGCTCCGAGAGCGAATAATAGAAAGGCGTTTAATTCGCCAAAATTCACCCATTTAGAGTTCGGAAATCGGTACAAAAAATATATGGTCTTTTTTCTGCAACATCAAGGTATATATATTGACGCTTACATAGGTCTGGTGATAATGTTCCCCTTTAAACATCTAAAAAAATATTTGGGGATGTCCGGGGGGCCAGATTGAAAAGCTTAACGGGCCGCATGTGGCCCCCAGGCCTTCATTTGCCCAGGTCTGTATTACGATATAGATGTCCCCGATACAAGAGTAGTACAAACAACCACATTAGTTTCAGGAAGCAATGTAATCATCATAATATAAAACAATCAGCTCGTCCAGTTTCTGTCTGGTCTCTTCCCTCTCATTAGTTAGATCCAACATGTATAATGAGCCAAGTTAGCGAAAAGGCTGATCAATAAGACTGAGATAACGAGTGACGGAAACAATCTCTAGCTATAAGCTGTTTTGGAGCGGACCGTACGGCGTGCACTGTGGCATTTGCTACGTCATCTTGCGGCTCTGAAGCTCCTAACTCAAATTATGCTCACAACTTCACGCATAACAAAATGCGGAGAGAACGCTTGCATACCTGCCAACTTTTGAAATCATAAAAACCTAGTAGCCAGGGTCCAAGGGCCGCAGGCCCCGGTAGGTCCAGGACAAAGTCCTGGTGGAGGGTTCAGGGCTTCGCCCCCCGACGCAAAATGAGTATTAGCATTCAGACAGGATAAAATGTTGCTAAAACCATCACTTTTCTATCAGTCACAGTGACTTTTCAAAACAAAAATATGACAGCAAAAATCATATGGGTTGATTGACATGTTTATTCTGTAAGCTAACTTCAATAGTTTGAAATTATTTTGACAGTTAATGCCAGTTATCCTGTCAACCTTTCACAAGACTTCAATTTGTTCATTGAAAGTATAAACAGTATAAACACTTTTTACAGTAAACAAATGGTAAAACAGTACTAAACAATTCCATAAAAAAAAAAAATTGGTGTCATTATTAACTTTCTGTCCAAGCTTGTATAATCTACTGCCTTGTTCAATTGTAAAAAATATTCTGTGCCTAAAATTCACATTTCTATCACAATTATCATACTGTAAACATGGTAAGCTAACTTCATTAAAATTAATAGTCCTGTCAATAGCATGGAATTACAATTCAAATGTAGTTTTTTTGTAAGCCTTTCAAAAGAATTCAAAATATGAAAAATTAATGAAAATTAATTGAAGCCATCAGACACTTGAAAAGTGGCACATCACATCTCTAATGTAATCATTTGAACTTTTCAACAGAAATAGCACTGCAAAAATATTAAGGACATACTTCTGTATTTTGGTAGTTATGCTGTCAACATTTAACAAGATTGCTTCAACTTGGACTTGAAAGCATAAATAGTATAAACACTTTTAACAGTATGTCGTGCTGTGAAATACAGCCGACAGGATTGCGCACCAAACACGAAGCAAGGCCAAAGCGCATGCGGTGCAGGAGAACAAAGGACTTCTTTCATTTAAGGTTTGTGATAAACCATCAAACTCATTCGTTAAAAGGACTCTATAGTAATATAAAGCAAATTTTTTCTGGACATTATCATGCAAGAAAAGTTTATTTTTGGGACCGCGATCACCGCGTAATGATTTTTAAAGGTTGCATTACAAACATTTAACTGTCCCATGTGATCAGCCAGTGCGATTGGAAGTCCATGCTCAATTATTGCCTCCGTAAATAAAACTTTGGCATTTATCACATCCAAAGAATCTGTTTGGGCGACAAAAAACGTTGAAAGTTTTCCACTTGTATCGCTAGCAACGGCATTAGACTTGTGTTTTTTTGTCCCAACGTGGTCTTTTACACCGCTAATTCCTCCGTGTCTGATCGAAAAATCTTGTCTGCACAAGGTGCAATTCGCGTAGTTTTCACCCTTTTTTTTTTTTAATGAATGAAAAACCGTATTTTTTATCACTGCAACCGTAACCCGGAGTAGGTTGATGAAAACCGTACTAATTACGGGAAAACCGGAGTAGTTGGCAGGTATGCGCTTGTATCTGAAAATACTCTGAAGTTAAGGTCGTGGACAACTCACTTGCATATTCTTGTCGGGTGATGATAGGGACACTCGTCTCCGCTCTTGCAGACGGGCCAGAACCTGCAGCGCTCAATCACTTTTTGTTTCTTGGAAGGAACGGCGTCATCCTCAAACATCTCAGCATCGACCAGACAGTCTGTGAAAAGGCCAATGAAGACAGCAGGAGGACTCGTCATTGTTGCAACTTATCTTCATTAAGTGAAATTATGTAGGGGAAAACGTAAAAAAAGTACTTTATATTTGTACAAATATAATTACATGATACATTATCACAATACACTGTTATTCTACTTTTGTTTTAGTGATAGGTAGTGATGGGTTGATGAGGCGTCATGAAGCGTTTCGACACATTGCAAAACTGTATTGATACTGTGTCGATACTGTGTCACTTAATACTGACATCTGCTGGACATTAAAAATCCCTACAGGCAACCTATGGACCGACTCAACTGACACTCATTTCATGCTCTAGTACAGGGATCACCTACCTTTTTGAAACCAAAAACTACTTCTTGGGTACTGATTAATGCGAAGGGCTACCAGTTTGATACACTTAAATAAATATATTGTCATTTGTAAGTTACACGTAAGTGTGATTTAAACAAGAATAGCTAAATAAATTTATATATATAAAAAAAATGGGTATTTCTGTCTGTCATTCTGTCGTACATTTTTTTTCCCTTTTACGGAAGGTTTTTTGTAGAGAATAAATGATGAAAAAAACACTTAATTGAACGGTTTAAAAGAGGAGAAAACACGAAAAAAAACAAAAAAACATTTTGAAACATAGTTTATCTTCAATTTCGACTCTTTAAAATTCAAAATTCAACCGACAAAAAGAAGAGAAAAACTAGCTAATTTGAATCTTTTTGAAAAAATTAAAAAAAGAATTTATGGAACATCATTAGTAATTTTTCCTGATTAAGATACATTTTAGAATTTTGATGACATGTTTTAAATTGGTTAAAATCCAATCTGCACTTTGTTAGAATATTTAACAAATTGGACCAAGCTATATTTCTAACAAAGACAAATCAGTATTTCTTCTAGATTTTCCAGAACAAAAATTTTAAAAGAAATTAAAAATACTTTGAAATAAGATTTAAATTTGATTCTACAGATTTTCGAGATTTGCCAGAATAATTTTTTTGAATTTTAATCATAGTAAGTTTGAAGAAATATTTCACAAATATTCTTCGTCGAAAAACCAGAAGCTAAAATATTTATTATTCTTTACAATAAAAAAAAAATATATTTACTTGAACATTGATTTAAATTGTCAGGAAAGAAGAGGAAGAAATTTAAAAGGTAAAAAGGTATATTTGTTTAAAAATCCTAAAATCATTTTTAAGGTTGTATTTTTTCTCTAAAATTGTATTTCTAAAAGTAATAAGAAGCAAAGTAACAAAATTAATGAATTTATTTAAACAAGTGAAGACCCATCCATCCATCCATTTTCTACCGCTTATTCCAAGTGAAGACCAAGTCTTTAAAATATTTTCTTGGATTTTCAAATTCTATTTGAGTTTTGTCTCTTTTAGAATTAAAAATGTCGAGCAAAGCGAGACCAGCTTGCTAGTAAATAAATAAAATTAAAAAAATAGAGGCAGCTCACTGATAAGTGCTGCTCTTTGAACTATTTTTAGAACAGGCCAGCGGGCGACTGATCTGGTCCTTACGGGCTACCTGGTGACCGCGGGCACCGCGTTGGTGACCCCTGCCCTAGTATATACAATAATATAAACCAAGTCATTGTATTTCATTTAGGATTATTTCATATCTTAATTTAAATAAAAATATATTTTTATCTTTTTTAGATACAGTCAATAAATAATGTGAACATGTATCACAACATGGAAATCTAAGAGAACGTGTTGTGGATGATTGTGGACTGGGAATTTTTTTTAATTTTATTTTTGACACATTTTTATATATATAAAAAAAAAAAAAAGTTTTTCCGACGTATTACATTTTAGACGATTTCTCTTCTTAGTTATTATTTCACCGGCTGTAGAAAAGACACGCTCACAGGGCACAGAGGAGGCGACACAGTTGGCGTATCGGTCACGTGACCAAAACAGCTCATGATCGGTCACGTGACTTTCTAAAAGCGGTACGCGCACCGACACAGGGTTTTGCTCTATGAGCTCCACGCATGCGCCGATGCATCGGTGTTGCCGGACCCATCACTAGTGATAGTCTTTCAGATCTTTACTTTAGTTCCTATTTTGACCTAACCTCTGTTCTTATGGTCTGTTGTATTTTTTATATAATATTTTAGTGCTGTCTGTCGGTGGACAAAGATATATTCTATTCTACTTTAGACTAAGATATTATAACTTACAATATAATAAAAATATATATACCGTATTTTTCGGACTATAAGGGGCACTTAAAATCTTTTCATTTTCTTAAAACTCGACAGTGCGCCTTATAACCTTGTGCGCCTAATGTAAGGAATAATTCCGGTTGTGCATCAGGATCGGCATAAGGCCTGAAAATGTGCAAGTTTGCCACTGTAGTCCGTGCCGACGCCGTAGTGGATACGCTTCTTCTTTTTCTCTATCTTCTTGTTATGTGACATTCATGTTGCCATTTCTAATATAAAGTATCGCAAAGTTCTAACTTATATCTCACTATGGAAACGCTAAAAACCACCGGTGTAGTGAGTTTACATTATTCACCCAAGGAACTTTACTTATTAGAGAGTTCCGGTCATGGGACACATTTTGGGTGTTGTTGTTGCACTAGTGAGCCACGGATGAGGAGATGCTGCTCCGTTATTGATTGAAGTAAAGTGTGAATGTCATTAAAACAGTTAGCGCCATCTTTTGACACTTCTTCCACTCCCATCCTTGCACGCTACACCGCTACAACAAAGATTACGGGGAGAAGACGCTGTCCAAGTGGAGGCACGTAAATAAGGCGCATCCTGAAGAGACTGTCAGAAAGTGACTTGAAGATGTGTAAAACTTCATCTATGCAACATTTTGAGCAAAGAACCACCATCACATGTTATGTAGACCACAAGGAAGTCTTTTACATTTAGAAAATAATCATATTAATAATATGACTCCTTTAATGCGCCTTATAATCTTTTGTATGAAAAAAGACCTGAATAGACCCGCTCATCAGCAGTGCACCTTATAATTCAGTGCGCCCTATGGTCCAGAAAATACGGTATATGAAAGGATATTATGTGTTACAGTACATTTGTACAAATATAAATCATTTTACAGTACATGTTATACTGGATTATCAATAAACACTTATAAATATGATACTTGAATACACTAAAATAGTGGAATTAAATGTAAACATTACTTCTATTAAGTGTGATTAGTTAAAGGTGGTAAAAATATAACTTAATGTATAATGAAATGCTTTTATAAAATCACATGGTATGGTCCGTACACTTTCATCATACCAGTATATTATCATGTAGCAGCATAGTATAACAACTAGTGTTGCATAAAATATGTATTATAATGTCTAGTAAAAGGCAATTATAAGAGTGTATTGTGTGTGATAAAATATAATACAGTGTTTCCCACACATTCATTTATTTGTGGCGGCCCGCCACGAAAGAATTATGTCCGCCACAAATGGATTTTTCGGCTTTTGACTCGCTCGACCGCTCATAAAAGCAATGGGACTGTCTGTGAATGTTGCTTGTAGTTACAACTCCGGTGCAGTAGGTGGCAGTAGCCTACTATGCATTGTAACTCCGCCAATAGCACTTAATTCACCTGGTGGGCCAGAAGAAGAAGAAGAAGAAGAAGAGGGACGGACGGACGGGATCAAAATACTCGCCGGCTACTTTTCATAATGATGGCGCTTCCTACGTTTCTACCTCAAACGTCCAAAAGCTGCTGAAAGCCTTGATCCAGGATGCCATGGGGAAAAAAACTTAACTGGTGCCTTTTGGCGATAGTTAGCAGCTTGGTGGCTCATAGCCGGCTAGCTAACGCTTGCTAGCGTGGTAGCATTGCTTCATTTTTACAGGTGTTATAGGTAGATAGGTTATAGCTGCATCGCTCGCGGCTCGTCATATATTTAACGTTAATCCGCGATTTCACCGAGCGTTTCACTGACGGTTTCGCCTGACGCTGCTTCATTAACACCGCCGCTGTTTGACTCAGTCACGTGTTTTCATACCGACGAGCTAACGTGTCCAGGTTATAACCCTGTTGTCAATAAACACACATGGACTGAAGCTAAATTGTCCACTGCAGCATGTGAATGCAATGAAAAGAATAAAATCTGAGCCAACCAGCTGTTAAAATGTTGTCCAGGTTAATGTTTTGGCCATTAAAGGCCCTTCATTTCAAGATTTCAACTGTGATCGGGCTTTAAACAGGTGGCTGACCTGTTCAGATGGGTGTAACTGCTACTGCTCAAATAATGTGAAATAGCATTTAATTTTACATGTATGCAATGCCATTTAAATGTAATTATAGATAATAATAATAATAATAATAATAATAAATACTGTGTATTGTTGTAAATAGTCAATGGGAAGGATTCTAGTAAGATATAAGCCATGAGCACTACACAGCCAGAAAAAAACCTAGGCAGGACAAGTAAAAATATTGGGGCAAGTAGATTTGAGAAGTCAGGCAAGTAGAAAAAAACCTTAACGTTGAACCCTGCATGTGTTGAGCTGCTGCCGCTTAAGGTTAGACGGCACTGTACATAGAGCGCGTCTGCTCGTTAGTAATAAATTCTAATGTTGGATGTTCACTCCTTCACACAGATGAGTATAGAAAAATATTTTCAACGGCCGAAAAGGGCTGGACTTGGAGAGGAGGTAGGCCTACAGTTCGGACCACAGGTGCGACCTGTTCAGCAGCAGCAGGAGGAGGTTGACTGACTGTGGCAGGACACCTCTGCCTCTGTTTCACTTCATGTTGCTGGTAAATAATATGGTTGTAGTAGTAGGCTAAAGTTAAATTATTTAGTATTCACTAATTAAAGGGGCAGAGCTTTAAGAGACATTTTAGCTTTTATATTTTATAAGATATATTTTTTGTAAGAACCACAATTAATAAATATATTTCAGTGAATCACTAATTGTTCAAATCTGTATATAAATATGTACATAAAATGTTGTAATTCTATTCCAACTCCGCGTTCTTCTTGGTCATCGCCGCTGCCCCCCCGCCGACCACACCACCACAAATAGATGCCTGTCCTGTGGGAAACACTGTAATAAACTAGTTTTACAAATAAAGATGTGTCCTCTAATAAATGGCTGGTGTCTTGATTCAACTCTGGTCTTCATTCAGTACCTCGATTCAAAGGGCCTCCATGCAATCGATCAAGGACGCTGACTTTGGACTCCCGACTGGTGAACTTTGAGGGTGGTCTCACATCTTCCAGATCCATGTCGGACTCTGTGAAGTTCCCCAGTGGGCTCGGAACGCCCTCTAACGTCACAATGAACTTGGGACTCTCCGCGTTTTCCTTTTCCTTGCTAGACAACAGAAAAAAAATTATGTATTAAAAGGGATATGAGCTGTTTTATTTTAACGTCATTCGTTTTATGTGTGCACACCTGGCTTGGATGGTGCGCGGTGGTGAGGCGGTCTCGTCTTTTAGCTTCCCGTCCTGCGGACTTCTGCTTTCGTCCAGCTGCGGTCGACTCACGATGAAAGAGCGTGTATCAAACTGCTTTGGCTCGCCGCTCGCTACGAACAAAGTATGCTGAGGGAGTGCTTGGAAACACAACTCTTGTGGCTGAGGAAAGAGCACTCACAGTCGTCACTCTTCTCTGCTTCCTCGTTGCGCTGCGATGTGTCCGACTGAGCGTGTGAAGCCACAGATTTAGCTGGAGCTAATGGGACATATTAGTAGAACGCATTTAGAACAGAGGTGTCAAAGTCACACACCTTTTAAACTTTAATAGTATCCAATATTGCAACAAATATTACAGTATATTATTATACTTTCCAAACATTTTTTGTCTATATAAAAATACTTAACTTTACAGCAAACTACCCATCAAATTAATAAAAATGACAATGAATGGAAAGACGGTACATTTGTTTTTACGGTAGAAAAACGGGCAGCTAAGTTGCCAGAATAAAAAAATAACTTGTTCTGTTTTAATATCATGTTGTAAAAATCAATGTCAATTTAACACAAAATTTCTGGCAACTAAGCTGCCAGATTTTTCCCCTAAATCCCCCCCAAAAACAGTGGTACTGTTTTTCTATTTAACGTAAAATGTTGAAAAAAAACACTATATTTTACAGCAACATTTTGTAAATGTAAAGTTTTTACTGTCTACTAGTCTACTTGTACGGTATACTGGTATTAGTATAGTACCACGATACGAACTAATCCTATTCGGTGCTATACCGCCTCTAAAAAGTACCGGTCCCCCACCCAACGCCCCCTGACGTCATCAAGGGGTGACATTGGTGGTTTTACGAGCAGAGGAGCGTGTTCAACAGCGCACACACACAGAGTACTTACAAGCAGACACAGTGTGTAGATAGAAAAGGGAGAATGGACGCATTTTGGTGTAAAAAGTAAAGATAAAGGTGAAGTTATAACACTGAAACACCCTCAGGAAGAGCTGCTTTAAGACATGCAGCTAACATCCATCCACAGTGTTTTAGCTACTTCTAAATCACTAATCCTGGTCCCCATGGCGACAAATAAAGTAATTTTCTTACAAGTATCATTATCACTGAGGAGGAAGAATAGCTAAACATGCTTCACTACACAGCGTAGGAGGATACAATAGCTCACCACCGTCACAATGTAAACAAATGACTTAGGTGGATCTACATCTGACATTCACTGTAATGATACCAAGTACAAGAGCGTATCTATTCGATACTATGATTACATCGATATTTTTTAGCGTCACAAAATCTTTTTTCCTTTTTAAAAAAAAAAGTATATTATGTCCAGGGTGTACCCCGCCTTCCGCCCGATTGTAGCTGAGATAGGCTCCAGCACCCCCCACAACCCTGAAGGGAATAAGCGGTAGGAAATGGATGGATGGATGGATGTTTATAAAGTCAGTAAATATTTCCCTGGACACATGAGGACTTTGAATATGACCAATGTATGATCCTGTAACTACTTGGTATCACATCCATACCTAAATGTGTGGTATCATCCAAAACTAATGTCAAGTATCAAAGAAGAGAAGAATAAGTGATTATTACATTTGAACAGAAGTGTAGATAGAACATGTTAAAAGAGAAAATAAGCATATATTAACAGTAAATGAACAAGTAGATTAATAATCCATTTTTACAGTTTGTCCCTCATAATGTGTAGAAAATAATAGGTGTATAAATGACACAATATGTTACTGCATAGACTAATTAGGAGTCTTTGTTTCTTTACTTACTACTAAAAGACAAGTTGTCTAGTACAGTGGTTCTCAACCTTTTTTCAGTGATGTACCCCCTGTGAAAATGTTTTTAATTCAAGTACCCCCTAATCAGAGCAAAGCATTTTTGGTTTAAAAAAAGAGATAAAGAAGTAAAATACAGCACTATGTCATCAGTTTCTGATTTAATAAATTGTATAACAGTGCAAAATATTGCTCATTTGTAGTGGTCTTTCTTGAACTATTTGGAAAAAAAGATATAAAAATAATTAAAAACTTGTTGAAAAATAAACAAGTGATTCAATTATAAATACCGTATTTTCCGCACTATAAGGCGCACCTAAAAACCACAAATTTACTCAAAAGCTGACAGTGCGGCTTTTAACCCGGTGCGCTTTATATATGGATTAATATTACGATTCATTTTCATAAAGTTTCGATCTCGCAACTTCGGTAAACAGCCGCCATCTTTTTTCCCGGTAGAACAGGAAGCGCTTCTTCTTCTACGCAAGCAACCGCCAAGGTAAGCACCCGCCCCCATAGAACAGGAAGCGCTTCTTCTTCTACTGTAAGCAACCACCCGCCCGCGTAGAAGAAGAAAAAGCGCGCGGATATACCGTACGTTTCATTTCCTTTGTGTGTTTACATCTGTAAAGACCACAAAATGGCTCCTACTAAGCGTCAGGGATCCGGTTCATGAAAAGACGCAATCTCTCCATCCGCACACGGATTACTATTTCACAGCAACTGATATTCCTGTGAACCGCACTGTGGATACAACGGGAGCACGTACGGTGAATATTCGCACCACAGGGAATGAGAAGTCATCCTTCACTGTGGTTCTAGCTTGCCATGCTAATGGCCAGAAACTTCCACCCATGGTGATATTCAAAAGGAAGACCTTGCCAAAAGAGACCTTTCCAGCCGGCGTCATCATAAAAGCTAACTCGAAGGGATGGATGAAGAAAAGATGAGCGAGTGGTTAAGGTAAGTTTAAGTTTACGTGAAGAGGCCGGGTGGCTTTTTTCACGCAGCTCTGTCCATGTTGATATACGTATGTTTGTGATTGCACATTTGCGTACATTTTGGGAGTGAACAGAGTTGTTAGAACGCTGGTTTTTAATATATTATTAAAGTTTGACTGACCTATCTGACTGTTTTTTTGACATTCCTTTAGCGCAGTTAGATGCGGCTTACAACACGGGGCGGCTTATAGGTGGACAAAGTTTTGAAATATGCCGTTCATTGAAGGCGCGGCTTTTAACCCAGGGCGCCTTATGGTGCGGAAAATACGGTAAAGATTTCTACACATAGAAGTAATCATCAACTTAAAGTGCCTTCTTTGGGGATTGTAATAGAGATCCATCTGGATTCATGAACTTAATTCTAAACGTTGTCTTCACAAAAAAAGAAATCTTTAACATCAATATTTTTGGAACATGTCCACAAAAAATCTAGCTGTCAACACTGAATATTGCATTGTTGCATTGTAATGAATGGAATAGCCTACTTGATTTGATGTTGTTTATGAACTTACATTCATATTTTGTTGAAGTATTATTCAATAAATATATCTATAAAGGATTTTTGAATTGTTGCTATTTTTTGAATATTTAAAAAAAAATCTCACGTACCCCTTGGCATACCTTCAAGTACCCCCAAGGGTACGCGTACCCCCATTTGAGAACCACTGGTCTAGTATGTTCACTATTTAATTTAAGGACTAAATTACAATAATAAACATATGTTTCATGTACCCTAAGTTTTTTTGTTAAAATAAATCCAATAATGCAATTTTTTGTGGTCCCATTGATTTAGAAAAGTATCAAAATACACTTTGGTACGGGTACCAAAATATTGGTATCGGTCACTACAGTCTACTTTAAAAATATATATACATAATTAATAATGAAATTCCTACATTATTCACTGTTACAAGTGGGGGGGCCCTCAGATGGCAGCCATAAGTGCCATGTGGCCCTCGATGAAAACCAGTTTGCCATCCCTGTAATAGAAGACGCACGCACCAGAATGTCTGCTCGGTGGCTCCCTGGAGGCCCCGCGATGCAGTTGCTGCTGCATCAGCTGAATGGCTGCAGTCATCTCGTCGCCTCTCACCAGGCGGGCGCGAGGAGCAACGGGAACCGTCTGCTTCTGTGGTACTGTGGAGGGGAGAAGAAACACGGTGGGGACGAGGGAAAGCGGAGAGCAGAAATGCTGGAGGGTGATGGCGCACGTGTCGCGAAGGTTGTCGTCTTGGTGATGGAGTCCTGCGCCTCGGAGATGGCCTTCAGGATCAGGTTCCTGTTGGCTTGCATGGCTGGTGGGAGGGAGGATCTGAAGCAGTCGTGCCAGGTTTAGAAGATGGCACAACTATGATTATTACTAAACTGGACGCATAAACTGACTTGCGCTCTGGTTTGGAAGGCAGCGACACTCGACTTGACACGCCTCGTCCTCCATAGCTCGTTTCGTCCTCTTCCTCTTCTTCCTCGACGTCCTCGCTGTCCTCGTCTGTGTCACGGCTCACGCGTGTCACCGAACTAGCAACTGGCGCCTTGCGTTTCCGTGACAACTCCTCCTGGAGAGCACACGGGGGACATTTTAGCACCACTTCCTTCGTGTACAACAACAAAGTGGGCACTCAATTAGTCAACCGCAGAGAGTCCCGGGCATTCGCTAGGGTGGAAGACCACAATGTTAAATTGTTAAGCAGGTTTTTCTCCAGAATGCCACAAAGAACAGAACTTTCTCCCCAGTCTTATTCCAAAATGGAATACATCCATTTTGTCCTCACAATTCTCCAGACAATTTCCCACAATGACAATGTGAAAAGTTTTTATTTCTATTTTGCAAATGTATTAAAAATATACAAAAAATATGTAAGTATTCAGACCCTTTGCTCAATACTTTGTTGATGCACCGTTGTCAACAATTACAGCCTCAGGTCTTGAATACAATGCCACAAGTCTCCGTACATTGCTGTAAATATCTTAGTCTAGTTAGGGAGATGACCAAGTCCATGGTCACTCTGTCAGAGCTACAGCATTCCTCTGTGGAGAGAGGAACCTTCCTTCCAGAAAGACAACCATCTCTGCAGCAAACCACCAGTCCGGATTGATAGATGGATGGATAGATAAATAAATACCTTATTAATCGCCCAGAGGGAAAACTCAGGTACTTTATGGCCTATATGGTAGAGTGGCCAGACAGAAGCCATTTCTTAGTAAAGTTTACCAACATGCACCTGAAAGACTCTCAGACCATGAGAAACTAAATGCTCTGGTCTGATGAGACAACGATTGAAGTCTTTGGCGTCATGTTTGGAGGAAATCAGGCACCGCTCATCACTAGGACAATACCATCATGCTGTGGGGATGCTTTTCAGTGGGAGGAGCTGGGAGACTAGTCTGGATAGAGGGAAAGGTGAATGCAGCAATGTACAGAGACATCCTGGATGAACACCAACACTTCCCATCCAACCTGATAGAGCTTGAGAGGTGCTGCAAAGAGGAATGGTTGAAAGTGCCCAAAGGTAGGTGTGCCAAGTTTGTTGCATCGTATTCAAAAATACTTGAGGCTGTAATTGATGCCAAAGGTGCATCAAGTAAGTATTGAGCAAAGGCTGCTGAACATGTAATGGTTTAGTTTTCTATTTTTAATAAATTTGCTATTTAAAAAACAAGGAAGTCTTTCAAAATTAGAAAATAATAATTAAAGCTGCAAGCAGCATTGGTCGGGCCCGCATATTTGGCAGGTGCTTGTCCTAAGTGTCCCAATACTTATGTCAAGTTTTAGTCCCAAGTGTCCAAATACTTTTGTCCAGTGTAAGTGTCCCAATACTTTAGTCCAGTGGTAGTCATAAGTGTCCCAATACTTTTGTCTACTTTTAGTCCGAAGTGTCCTAATACTTTCATCCAGTTTTCGTCCTAACTGTCCCAATACTTTAGTCCAGTGGTAGTCATAAGTGTCCCAATACTTTTGTCTACTTTTAGTCCGAAGAGTCCCAATACTTTTGTCTAGTGTACCTACCTTGTCTGCATTGTGTGGGCATGCCGGTGCTTCCTGCTTTTAAGCAGCCATCTTAAAATAACAGCAGCGCAGCGGTTCTTTGAAGGGTCATAAAATCAAAACCGGAGCAGTTATAAAAACGCTGTTCTATACTTTTATACACAAGGGTTCAATCTCTCTCCTGTGTTACCGTATTTTCCGCACTATAAGGCGCACCGGATTATTAGCCGCACCTTCTATGAATTACATATTTCATAATTTTGTCCACCAATAAGCCGCCCCGGACTAAAAGCCGCGCCTACGCTGCGCTAAAGTGAATGTCAAAAAAACGCTGCGCTAAAGTGAATGTCAAAAAAACAGTCAGATAGTTCAGTCAAACTTTAATAATATATTGAAAACCAGCGTTCTAACAACTCTGTCCCAAAATGTACGCAAATGTGCAATCACAAACATAGTAAAATTCAAAATGGTGTAGAGCAATAGTAACATAATATTGCTCGAACGTTAATGTCACAACACACAAAATAAACATAGCGCTCACCTTCTGAAGTTATTCTTCATTCGTAAATCCTTCGAATTCTTCGTCTTCGGTGTCCGAATTGAAAAATTGCGCAAGCGTGGGATCCAAAATGGCCGGTTCCGTCTCGTAGAAGTCATCGGGAGTCAGTGTCGCTGTTGTTCTGTGAATCCTGCCTTCCGGAAAGCTCGGACCACAGTTGTGACCGAAATATCTGCCCAAGCATTTACGATCCACTGGCAGATGTTGGCGTATGTCGTCCGAGGCTGTCTGCCCGTCTTAGTGAAGGTGTGTTCGCCTTCGGAGCTGTGTGAAAAAAGCCACCCGGCCTCTTCGCGTAAACTTCCCTTAACCACTCGCTCATCTTTTCTTCATCCATCCATCCCTTCGAGTTAGCTTTTATGATGACGCCGGCTGGAAAGGTCTCTTTTGGCAAGGTCTTCCTTTTGAATATCACCATGAGTGGAAGTTAGCATGGCAAGCTAGAACCACAGTGAAGGATGACTTCTCATTCCCTGTGGAGCGAATATTCACCGTACGTGCTCCCGTTCCACAGTGCGGTTCAGTTGCTGTGAAATACGGTAGTAATCCGTGTGCGGATGGAGAGATTGCGTCTTTTTATGAACCGGATCGTTTAGCAGGAGCCATTTTGTGGTCTTTACAGATGTAAACAGGAAATGAAACGTACGGTGATATCCGCGCGTTTTTTCTTCTTCTTCCGGGGGCGGGTGAAGCGCTTCCTGTTCTATGGGGGCGGGTGAAGCGCTTCCTGTTCTATGGGGGCGGGTGCTTTCCTTGGCGGTTGCTTGCGTAGAAGAAGAAGCGCTTCCTGTTCTACCGGGAAAAAAGATGGCGGCTGTTTACCGAAGTTGCGAGACCGAAACTTTATGAAAATGAATCGTAATAAAGCGCACCGGGTTATTAGGCGCACTGTCAGCTTTTGAGAAAAATTGTGGTTTTTAGGTGCGCCTTATGGTGCGGAAAATACGGTAGTTTGAAGCCGAAACGACAAACGCGCTCAGAGGAGATAGATTTTGAAGAAAGGTGACCGGTTTTTACAAACATTTTGTTTTGAAGGGGGAATAGCAAACTTCCTGTTGATTTTTGCTGGGGGTTGTCAATTTATGAAATGTAGGTCTAAGTGAGACCTACATAGAGGTTTTTGTTTCATGTCTCTCCGACTTTCCCAGTGGGAGTTACAGGCAGTTTTGTCATTTTTTTCTTCCGAGGAGCAGTTTTTTCTGCGTTTTATTCAAAAATTGCGGTAGAGCGCAATTTTGAGATTTGGGGTTCGTTTTTTTTATTAGATGGCAATATTTGCCAGTCCTGATGTGTGTGTTCAGTTTGGTGAGTTTTGAAGCATGTTAAGGGGGTCAAATTACAGCTCAAAGAGGCAAAAGTGACTGTTTTTAGTACTTTTTTGTCTTAAAGGGGGAATTGCCAACTTCCTGTTGATTTTTGCCCGAGAATGTACCATTAATGAAATTTAGGTCTAAGTCAGACCTACATAGAGGTTTTTGTTTTATGTCTCTCCGACCTTCCTAGTGGGAGTTACAGGCAGTCTAGTTTTTTTTTTCCTAGGGGGCGCTAGAGCGCAATTTTGATTTTTGGGGTTTGGTTTTTTTATCAAACGGCAATTTTCGCCAGCCCTGATGTGTGCGTCAAATATGGTGAGTTTTGAAGCATGCTAAGTGGGTCAAATTACAGCTCAAAGAGGCGGCCGGTATAATAATAATAAAGAATAAAACCTTACAAATTCAATAGGTCCTTATGCGGGCCCTAATAATATGACTCCTTTGATGCGCCCTATAATCCGGTGCGCCTTATATATGAAAAAAGATAGAAAATAGACCATTCATCGGCAGTGTGCCTTATAATCTGGTGCGCCCTATGCTCCGGAAAATAAGGTAATTCTATTAATACTAGGAAGAGTTGGGTGTTTCTTTGTTCAACTGGCAATTGAGGCACGGTGTCTATTAAGAGTGTTGCTATCTGACCATACCTTGATGGAGATGCTTCTGGAAGTTCTGCTGCTCCTGCTCTCCTGGTGCCTGCCATGTGAAGACCCCTCAGCGGACCGCAGCGCTGAACCCAGTCTGCTCTGACCCGGCCTGTAGATTTCTGCCGTCGGCCGGTTCGCCGCGCCCCGAGTTCCTCTCGCGTTGGCGGCCATCACTACAGCATCCTCTGCGATAAAGTCATCATCCAGCTCCGGTTTGATGTCGATGACAGCGTCGGACGGAAGTAGCTCCATGAGGGGTTTGACGGCGGATGTCAGCCGCGACAAAGCCTTCTCTGTAGACGACCTCCAAATGGAACAAAGGTTTATTATTGTTTTGTTCATGTCTGTGGCTCTTAAAGCGTTGGACACCTGTTTTCATGGGCAGAGCTGCGTGATTCCGTTCTATCAGAGCGAGACCTTAACTCTTCGGTCTTCAAAGTCGCTGTGCTTGACTGCTGCTCAAGTCCGACAGAGGCGGGCTCTAAAAGGTGACACAAGAATCCACACCCTTATAAAAATGCCGATACCCTGCGTGGACAAAGGTATTGGGACCTACCCACTGCAACTGTTCTTAGCTTCTCCAGTACGCCATGCAGCCTAAAATGAAATGGTACAGGTGACAACAACATTTGAGTGTGTGTTTATTTGGAACATGATACATCACACATGCATGCACACAACATGATACATCACACAATATACTCCATAAGTAATAACAATAAAAATAAATAAATAATAATGAGTGAAGTTATATTTCATATGGTGAGATGAGTAAGATGATGTAGAAAATGAATGGATGGATGAAATAAATTGAGAATGTTTATCTTCTTCTTTGTACTTTGTAAACACTTTAAGTGTGAAGAGTTTCTTGAAGTGGATCATATTAGTGCGTTGTTTGATTTCTTTGCTTAATCCATTCCATCATTTAATTCCACATACTGATATACTGAAGGTCTTAAGTGTTGTACGTGCATACAAATGTTTTAAATTACATTTTCCTCTAAGATTATATATCTCCTCTTTTTTTGAGAAGAATTGTTGTACATACAGGTAAAAGCCAGTAAATTAGAATATTTTGAAAAACTTGATTTATTTCAGTAATTGCATTCAAAAGGTGTAACTTGTACATTATATTTATTCATTGCACACAGACTGATGCATTCAAATGTTTATTTCATTTAATTGTGATGATTTGAAGTGGCAACAAATGAAAATCCAAAATTCCGTGTGTCACAAAATTAGAATATTACTTAAGGCTAATACCGGTACAAAAAAGGGATTTTTAGAAATGTTGGCCAACTGAAAAGTATGAAAATGAAAAATATGAGCATGTACAATACTCAATACTTGGTTGGAGCTCCTTTTGCCTCAATTACTGCGTTAATGCGGCGTGGCATGGAGTCCATGAGTTTCTGGCACTGCTCAGGTGTTATGAGAGCCCAGGTTGCTCTGATAGTGGCCTTCAACTCTTCTGCGTTTTTGGGTCTGGCATTCTGCATCTTCCTTTTCACAATACTCCACAGATTTTCTATGGGGCTAAGGTCAGGGGAGTTGGCGGGCCAATTTAGAACAGAAATACCATGGTCCGTAAACCAGGCACGGGTAGATTTTGCGCTGTGTGCAGGCGCCAAGTCCTGTTGGAACTTGAAATCTCCATCTCCATAGAGCAGGTCAGCAGCAGGAAGCATGAAGTGCTCTAAAACTTGCTGGTAGACGGCTGCGTTGACCCTGGATCTCAGGAAACAGAGTGGACCGACACCAGCAGATGACATGGCACCCCAAACCATCACCCAACCATGCAAATTTTGCATTTCCTTTGGAAATCGAGGTCCCAGAGTCTGGAGGAAGACAGGAGAGGCACAGGATCCACGTTGCCTGAAGTCTAGTGTAAAGTTTCCACCATCAGTGATGGTTTGGGGTGCCATGTCATCTGCTGGTGTCGGTCCACTCTGTTTCCTGAGATCCAGGGTCAACGCAGCCGTCTACCAGCAAGTTTTAGAGCACTTCATGCTTCCTGCTGCTGACTTGCTCTATGGAGATGGAGATTTCAAAATCCAACAGGACTTGGCACCTGCACACAGCGCAAAATCTACCCGTGCCTGGTTTACGGACCATGGTATTTCTGTTCTAAATTGGCCCGCCAACTCCCCTGACCTTAGCCCCATAGAAAATCTGTGGGGTATTGTGAAAAGGAAGATGCAGAATGCCAGACCCAAAAACGCAGAAGAGTTGAAGGCCACTATCAGAGCAACCTGGGCTCTCATAACACCTGAGCAGTGCCAGAAACTCATGGACTCCATGCCACGCCGCATTAACGCAGTAATTGAGGCAAAAGGAGCTCCAACCAAGTATTGAGTATTGTACATGCTCATATTTTTCATTTTCATACTTTCCAGTTGGCCAACATTTCTAAAAATCCCTTTTTTGTATTAGCCTTAAGTAATATTCAAATTTTGTGACACACGGAATTTTGGATTTTCATTTGTTGCCACTTCAAATCATCAAAATTAAATGAAATAAAGATTTGAATGCATCAGTCTGTGTGCAATGAATAAATATAATGTACAAGTTACACCTTTTGAATGCAATTACTGAAATAAATCAAGTTTTTCAAAATATTCTAATTTACTGGCTTTTACCTGTAAGTGTGGACCTTACTGTATTTAGCCTTGCAGACGCGTGTTCTCCCATCTTCACGTATTGTTTGAACAAGTCTTTGTATGTGTGTTACTGTTTTCTCACCAGGCTGTGAACTTGATGGTGTTGTTTCCCAGGAAAAGCGAGAGGTCGTCCGCCATCTGCTCGGATGTTTTCTTATTGGCGACCATCACCATGATGTAGTCGGGAAGCTCCTCGTCTGAAAGGGTGGGAGAACTGTGAGTTTTGGCGGAGTCACACAACCCATCCATCCATTTCCTACCGCTTGTCCCTAAGACCCTTTTTGGACACTTACCAATATATGCACCCAGTTCTTGAAGCTTGCCCTTGATAGCAGCCTGTAACACAAAAAAAGTGTCCCATTTATTCCTTCTCAACACAATGTGTCGCCATTATCCGGAGTTATCGAGGACCAGGTGTCAAAAAAACAACCTTGTAACTCAACCGTGTTGCCATTTTGCACACTTGCTAGCGAGCTAGCATGCTAACGGGCAGTTATCCGGCTAAATGCCAAACGGTCGTGTCAATGTATCACCTATTTCACTCTTACTCACTCTTATTTTTTTGCTGATCTCTGCCCCGATTTCCATGGCTGGATTGTTTCAAGCCTTGAATACCAAAATGAAAGGTTTAAAGGATAGCTGCCGCCTAGCTTATCAACCGCTCCCCCTGCCGCCGGAGAAGTCGTAGCAGAGTCACGTGACAAAACGAAGGGACCCGAAAAAGAACGAAAGGCTCGGCTGCTGTGTTTAGGCCCCGTTGGTAAATCGGAACACATTTTAGGAATACTTACCGAGGGCGATGTTTTTTTTAACAACAGCTCATTTATTTTGTGTTTCAAGGTTGTAAAAATATCCCAATTAGGTACTAATACAATGCATTTTATGTTTAAGCTAATTTGCATTTTTTTTTAATGCATATGCAAATGACGCAGTTTTGGTTTTAACAACTTCCATGAACGTGTCTTGGCAGGACAGTAATGTAAGATTACTTACAATTAGGGATGTCCGATAACGGCTTTTTTGCCGATATCCGATATTCCGATATTGTCCAACATTTAATTACCGATACCAATATCAACCGATACCGATATATACAGTCGTGGAATTAACACATTATTATGCCTGTCATGTCTGTATTATCATGTTTTGTTTTAAGTCATGTTTTGTTTAGTTTCTGTCTTTTCACTCCCTTGTCTGGTCACCATAGCAACCATTAGTTTTCACCTGTCACGTCACGCACCTGTTTCACGTTTTGAGTCACTAATCATGTCCATAGTATTTAAGTTCATTCATTTTCTGTTGTTCGTCCTGACGACCTCAACACATTTATGCTCTGTTCATGCCTGATACTTCTTTTCATGTCAATTCCTCAAGCAACTACTTTTGTCCAAGCCAAGTAAGTTTTTGTTCCATATTTATAGTCTTTTCGGTTTCATAGTTTGTTCTCCGCCATTGTGCGTGTTTTTTGTTTGTACTTTTTTGCTATAGTCTTTTGGTTTTATAGTTTATTCTCCGCCACTGTGCGCGCTTTCATTTATTCCTTTTTTTTGATAATAATAAATCATGTACCTTCATTCCCGTCTCGCACGAGCCAACTTTCCGTTGCATCCTGGAAAAGTACACACCCCGGACCAAGTCATGACAATGCCTAATTTGGACAACCAGGTATGGTGAAGATAAGGTCCTTTTTTTTTTTAAATTATAAAATAAAATAAGATAAATAAATTAAAAACATTTCCTTGAATAAAAAATAAAGTAAAACAATATAAAAACAGTTACATAGAAACAAGTAATTAATGAAAATGAGTAAAATTAATCAGCCTGCCGATATTATCGGACATCTCTACTTACAATGTGATGTGACCTTTATTTATTTGGAGACAACATCAAAAATGTAATTGATGATAAAATTATATAAGTTATTCATATTGTACATAAGCTTTAGAGCATAGGTGTCAAAGTCAAGGCCCAGGGGCCAGATGTGGCCCGCCACTTCTTTTTATTTGGCCCTGGCAAGCCTGGAAATAATATGTATCAATAAAGTACTGTAACTTTTATTACTAAATGTATTATTTCTTTGTATTTTGGGACGGGGGAAAAAAGTACTCCATGTAATCGCAAATTATGTTAACTTAAATGTTGTCTATTTATGCAAAAATCAAATATTCAAAGCATTTTTTAAACAGAAATAAACACTAATAATAATGATTTCAAAGCAATTTATCCATCAAATTGTGCAATGTAAAAGTAGCAATAGATTTCATGGTGAAATTGTGAAATTTACTGTGCTCTTTACAGCATTTTTTTCTCTAAATGAAAAACAGTGCTTGTTTTACTGTAGTAAACTGTGGTGCCGTTTTGGCATTTACAGTAATACACCGAAAAATCTACACTTGTTGATTTAAAGTTAAAAAAATAAAAAATAAATAAAATAAAACTGGCAGCCAACATTTTACTGTAAAATTGCAGTTTTTTTTATTTACGGTAAATAAAAAGTACATTTTACAGTAACATTTTGGCAACTGAGCTGCCTTTTTTTTTTTACCATAAAAACAGCAGTACTGTTTTTCCATTTACAGTAATATATACTACATTTACAGTAATATACACCACATTTACAGTAATACACACTACATTTACAGTAATACACACTACATTTACAGTAGTATACACTACATTTACAGCAGCGTTTCTCAAAGTGTGGGGCGCGCCCCACTGGTGGGGAATAGAGACATGACAGGTGGGGCGCGAGGAACGGGAGGAAATTTCACTTAAATATTTTTTTAATTATTATTATATTCTTAGATTTTTTTTTTTACTATGCTTTCATTTTCTATACACACTGTAAATCACTTTGTGATTCTGTCTATGAAATCCGCTATATAAATAAATGGAAATTACCGGTACTTATTTTTACTGTAGGCTTTAAATTTCTCGGTACGAGCGAAAGTTTGACAGACATAGCAACAGTAACTAATGGGGGCGGGGCTAAGCGGAACAAACATTCGCGCGGATGGGTAGCAGGCTAATGTGTGGACCACAATTACACAAATATATACATTTGTGACTCGCACCTCAAAGGTCGTCGAGCCAGAGCCAGCGCCTGCAGAGAAACAAAAATGTGACGGGTAGACACTGTGTCATTCACCGGGAAGCACTCGCGTCAAGGCAGCTCAGCCCCGAACTCAATGAGGTTTTAACAGATGTTGTGAGCGCGGTAAATTTGATCAAAACACGACCACTGAAAGTGCGACTGTTCTCTGCACTGTGTGAGGAAATGGGAGCCGTGCTGTTTCACAGTGAAGCAAGGTGGCTCTCCTGGGGCAAAGTGCTGTCACTTGCCCTGTCTTGCCAAATGCATAGCTCCTCCTTTTTTGTTTTTGCAGAGATTGCAAAGTGGCACTTTTATTTTATTTATTATTGAACTTGATGCAAGTTATTTGATTTATTATTGAACTTGATGCAAGTTATTTGATTTATTATTGAACTTGATGCAAGTTCTAACACTTTTATTTGATTTATTATTGAACTTGATGCAAGTTATAACACATTTTTGATTTATTATTGAACTTGATGCAAGTTGTAACACTTTTTTTGATTTATTATTGAACTTGATGCAAGTTATTTGATTTATTATTGAACTTGATGCAAGTTATAACACTTATTTGATTTATTATTGAACTTGATGCAAGTTATAACACTTTTTTTGATTTATTATTGAACTTGATGCAAGTTATAACACTTTTTTTGATTTATTATTGAACTTGATGCAAGTTATAACACTTTTATTTGATTTATTATTGAACTTGATGCAAGTTATAACACTTTTTTTGATTTATTATTGAACGTGATGCAAGTTATAACACTTTTTTTGATTTATTATTGAACTTGATGCAAGTTATAACACTTTTTGATTTATTATTGAACTTGATGCAAGTTATAGCACTTTTTTTTATTTATTATTGAACGTGATGCAAGTTATAACACTTTTGTTTTATTTATTATTAAACTTGATGGAAGTTATTTTATTTATTATTGAACTTGATGCAAGTTATTTTATTTCTTATTGAACTTGATGCAAGTTATACCACAGCTGCACAGTTATTGTATTTATTATTGAACTTGTTGTTATTTTATGTTATTGAGTTTGAATGTATACAACTTGATGTTCAATAAATTTGAAAATGTTAAAGCTTGGCATTAGCACTCTGTTGGGGCGATGGGGGCAGGTGGGGCTTGAAAACTCCCCCTTGTCCAAAGTGGGGGATGACAAAAAAAGTTTGAGAACCACTGATTTACAGTAATACACACTACATTTACAGTAATACACACTACATTTACAGTAATACACACTACATTTTGAGGTGAAATTATTGCAACTTACCTTTTTTTTTTTTTAAATAATCTTTTTTCAAAAAATGGTGTAATAATATTATTCACTGTTAGAAGGGGCCCTCTGGGGTCAAACATAACTGCGATGTGGCCCTCAGTGAAAACCACCTCGACACTTCTGCTTTAGAGCGAAAATGGCTTTTGTACGTTTCCCTTTTCTGGCCACAAGATGGCAGCAGAGGCAATGCAACAGAAACGAGACAAAGCGGAATCGTTTTGATCGCCGATCAACGATGATGTCATTCTCTCTCAAATAAAAATGTTTTTCTGAAATATGGTTACACAAAGTCAAATCCAGGAAACAAATGTGTCAAGGTCACACCAATGACAACATGGTGAAGTGAAGAGGTGTAATGTAACAGCATGTGTATTATTGTTGTGTAACTACATCACGTGTCAACTGAGAGGGAAAAAAGCACTTTCAAGCAGGCATGAGTTTGGCCCCCCGAGATTGTTTCCTGTTTTGCAGAGCAACAATGGCGGGAAGGATCTGGCCCGCCGTCTAGACAAGCGTCTAACACCAACACGTCTAACACCAACACGTCTGCCTGCTGCTAACAGGACTTGTTTGTGCCAGGGTGCAGTTTTCTCTACTTGTAGGCAGTGCCACTCACCATCAACACCAACTATCCATCCATCCATCCATCCATCCATCCATTCATCCATCCATCGTCTTCCACTTATCCGAGGTGGGGTCGCGGGGGCAGCAGCCTAAGCAGGGAAGCCCAGACTTCCCTCTCCCCAGCCAACTTTATCCAGCTCTTCCCGGGGGATCCCGAGGCGTCCCAGGCCAGCCGGGAGACATAGTCTTCCCAACGTGTCCTGGGTCTTCCCCGTGGCCTCCTACCGGCAGACGTGCCCTAAACACCTCCCTAGGGAGGCGTTCGGGTGGCATCCTGACCAGATGCATTTTTGTGTGATTGTCCTCTCACACTTGCCTGGAGGTCAGAGTGAGGCTGAAGAAATGTAGAACGTTATAAAGAGCGGCCATAATTAATTACACCTGCAGGAACAATACCCAGAAACCTCATATGTCCATATATATATATATATATATATATATATATATATATATATATATATGTATGTGTGGGAAAAAAATCACAAGACTATTTCATCTCTACAGGCCTGTTTCATGAGGGGGGGTACCCTCAATCATCAGGAGATTTTAATGGGAGCATTCACATACCATGGTTTATATAGGGCACAGAGTGGGTGGGTACAGGCTGGCGTAGGGGCGTGGTGATTGGCTCATGTGTTACCTAGGAGGTGTTTCCGTCTGTGGCGGCATGCTGTTACAATTTCGCTGCGCTTGTTGAGGGATGACAGGTCTGGACGGTAAATAATAAACAGTTTCTCTTTCAAGCATAGGTTGCATCTTTTATTACCACTATTGTAAGGTGTGCTGGATGCAAGAATTTGCCATGTTATTGAATATTCAACATTATTGTCTTTGAGGTCCCAAATGTGTTTGCTGAGTTCTGTGGTATTTCGCAAGTTTTTGTTCCTGAACCTGCGGAATACCACAGAACTCAGCAAACACATTTGGGACCTCAAAGACAATAATGTTGAATATTCAATAACATGGCAAATTCTTGCATCCAGCACACCTTACAATAGTGGTAATAAAAGATGCAACCTATGCTTGAAAGAGAAACTGTTTATTATTTACCGTCCAGACCTGTCATCCCTCAACAAGCGCAGCGAAATTGTAACAGCATGCCGCCACAGACGGAAACACCTCCTAGGTAACACATGAGCCAATCACCACGCCCCTAGGCCAGCCTGTACCCACCCACTCTGTGCCCTATATAAACCATGGTATGTGAATGCTCCCATTAAAATCTCCTGATGATTGAGGGAACCCCCCCTCATGAAACAGGCCTGTAGAGATGAAATAGTCTTGTGATTTTTTTCCCACACATACATACATATATATATATATATATATATATATATATATATATATATATATATATATATATATATATATATATATATATATATATATATATATGTGTGTATATATATATATATATACAGTATATATATGTGTATATATATATATACATATATACATACATATATATATATGTGTGTATATATATATATATATACAGTATATATATGTGTATATATATATATACATATATACATACATACATTCATATATGTATACATATACGCATATATACAGTAAAAATATAATTTTTTTCCCAGCCAACATGGTCAATAATATATTTATATTTTTCATGATATAATGTGTCGTCATTGAGCGTTCATTCAGCTGACAGAAAATGTTTTAATATGACTAAATTAGGCTGTAAGAAAGTATGATATTATTATATTGTTATTTACACATTTCAGTTCACCTTCAGATGCTTGCTGTAGCTGCTTGGCTTCATTTAATCACTAATTCATTTGATTTATTTCTTATTTTTACTGCTGCAGCTTCTCAGCTCATTATTTATTCAGACAACTTTAAAAAACATCCAAGAATTTCCTTCAACTTTTTTTTTTTTAAACTTCTCTCTCCCCAAAGCAGCAGCCTGCTTTTCATCTTCTTCCAAGGAAATAGGGAGACATGAGTGAGGGTGAAAGAGTGAAGGGGTGAAGGGGTGAAGGGGTGATGCAAGCTTGCTGTGCGCCTGTTTGCCTTTAATTAGCACACTAGCAGGACAACCGCTCTTTTCTTTTTGGCACTTTGCCAAAGAGAGACGTCCCACAATAGAATCTCCTGCAGGGTCACATGACCACAGACACTAATCTGCTTTATTAGCAGCTTCATGTCACACATCAATATGTTAGCATCTGCATGTTACAATGTCATCATTTCATGTCACACATCAATATGTTAGCATCTGCAAATTACAATGTCATCATTTCATGTCACACATCAATATGTTAGCATCTGCATATTACAATGTCTCTAAAGTCATCATTTCATGTCGTCCGCTAAATTATTTGATGTTGTCCGCTACATTCTTTTAAGTTGTCCACCACATCATTTCATGTTGTCCGCCAAATTATTAAATGTTGTTCGCCAAATTATTTTATGCTGTCCGCTACATTATTTTAAGTTGTCCACCACATCATTTCATGTTGTCCGCCAAATTATTAAATGTTGTCCGCCGCATCATTTTATGTTGTCCGCTACATTATTTTATGTTTTTCGCCACATCATTTTATGTTGTCTGCCAAATTATTTTATGCTGTCCGCTACGTTATTTTATGTTGTCCGCCACATCATTTTATGTTGTCCACCACATACTTTTATGTTGTCCGCCAAATTATTAAATGTTGTTCGCCAAATTATTTTATGCTGTCCGCTACATTATTTTAAGTTGTCCACCACATCATTTCATGTTGTCCGCCAAATTATTAAATGTTGTCCGCCGCATCATTTTATGTTGTCCGCTACATTATTTTATGTTTTTCGCCACATCATTTTATGTTGTCTGCCAAATTATTTTATGCTGTCCGCTACGTTATTTTATGTTGTCCGCCACATCATTTTATGTTGTCCACCACATACTTTTATGTTGTCCGCCAAATTATTAAATGTTGTCCGCCACATAATTTTATGTTGTCCGCCACATCATTTTATGATTTCCGCCAAATTATTTGATGTTGTCCGCCAAACTTTTTTCTGTTGTCTGCCAAATTATTCGATGTGGTTTGCCACATTATTTTAGTTTGTCCGCCAAATTATTTGATGTTGTCTGCTACATTATTTTATGTTTTTCGCCACATCATTTTATGTTGTCCGCCAAATTATTTTATGCTGTCCGCTACATTATTTTATGTTGTCCGCCACATAATTTTATGTTGTCCGCCAAATTATTTTATGCTGTCCGCTACGTTATTTTATGTTGTCCGCCACATATTTTTATGTTGTTTGCCAAATTATTTTATTTTGTCCGCGACATTATTTTATGTTGTCCACCACATAATTTTATGTTGTCCGCCAAATTATTAAATGCTGTCTGCTACATTATTTTATGTTGTCCGCCACATCATTTTATGATTTCCGCCAAATTATTTTATGTTGTCCGCCAAACTTTTTTCTGTTGTCTGCCAAATTATTCGATGTTGCTTGCCACATTATTTTATTTTGTCCACCAAATTATTTGATGTTGTCTGCTACATTATTTTATGTTTTTCACCAAATCATTTTATGTTGCCCGTCAAATTATTTTATGCTGTCCGCTACGTTATTTTATGTTGTCCGCTACATCATTTTATGTTGTTCGCCAAATTATGAAATGTTGTCCGCCACATCATTTTATGTTGTACGCCAAATTATTTTATGCTGTCCGCTACATTATTTTATGTTGTCCGCCACATCATTTTATGTTGTTCCTCCAAATTATTAAATGTTGTCCGCCACATAATTTTATGTTGTACGCCAAATTATTTTATGCTGTCCGCTATGTTATTTTATGTTGTCCGCCACATCATTTTATGTTGTTCGCCAAATTATTTTATTTTGTCCGCTACATTATTTTATGTTGTCCACCACATAATTTTATGTTGTTCCTCCAAATTATTAAATGTTGTCCGCCACATAATTTTATGTTGTACGCCAAATTATTTTATGCTGTCCGCTATGTTATTTTATGTTGTCCGCCACATCATTTTATGTTGTTCGCCAAATTATTTTATTTTGTCCGCGACATTATTTTATGTTGTCCACCACATCATTTTATGTTGTCCGCCAAATTATTAAATGTTGTCTGCCACATAATTCGCCACATAATTTTATGTTGTCTGCCGAATTATTTTATGCTGTCTGCTACATTATTTTATGTTGTCCACCACATCGTTTTATGATTTCCGCCAAATTATTTTATGTTGTCCGCCAAACTTTTTTCTGTTGTCTGCCAAATTATTCGATGTTGTTTGCCACAATATTTTATTTTGTCCGCCAAATTATTTGATGTTGTCTGCTACATTATTTTATGTTTTTCGCCAAATCATTTTATGTTGTCCGCCAAATTATTTTATGCTGTCCGCTACGTTATTTTATGTTGTCCGCCACATTATTTTATTTTGTCCGCGACATTATTTTATGTTGTCCACCACATAATTGTATGTTGTCCGCCAAATTATTAAATGTTGTCCGCCAAATTATTAAATGTTGTCTGCCACATAATTTTATGTTGTCCGCCAAATTATTTTATGCTGTCCGCTATGTTATTTTATGTTGTTCGCCAAATTATGAAATGTTGTTTGCCACATAATTTTATGTTGTAAGCCAAATTATTTTATGCTGTCCGCTACGTTATTTTATGTTGTCCGCCACATAATGTTATGTTGTTCTCCAAATTATTTTATTTTGTCCGCTACAATATTTTATGTTCTCCACCACATAATTGTATGTTGTTCACCAAATTATTTTATGTTGTCCGCCAAATTATTTTATGCTGTCCGCCACGTCATTTTATGTTGTTCGCCAAATTATTTTATTTTGTCCGCTACATTATTTTATGTTCTCCACCACATAATTGTATGTTGTTCACCAAATTATTTTATGTTGTCCGCCAAATTATGAAATGTTGTCCGCCACATCAATTTATGTTGTCCGCCAAATTATTTTATGTTGTCCGCCAAATTATCAAATGTTGTCCGCCGCATCATTTTATGTTGTCCACCAAATTATTGTATGCTGTCCGCTACGTTATTTATGTTGTCCGCCACATAATTTTATGTTGTAAGCCAAATTATTTTATGCTGTCCGCTACGTTATTTTATGTTGTCTGCCACATAATTTTATGTTGTTCGACAAATTATTTTATTTTGTCCGCTACATTATTTTATGTTGTCCACCACATAATTTTATGTTGTCCGCCAAATTATTTTATGTTGTCCGCCAAATTATCAAATGTTGTCCGCCGCGTCATTTTATGTTGTCCACCAAATTATTGTATGCTGTCCGCTACGTTATTTATGTTGTCCGCCACATAATTTTATGTTGTAAGCCAAATTATTTTATGCTGTCCGCTACATTATTTTATGTTGTCTACCACATAATTTTATGTTGTCCGCCAAATTATGAAATGTTGTCCGCCACATATATTTATGTTGTACGTCAAATTATTTTATGCCGTCTGCTACGTTATTTTATGTTGTCCGCCACATCATTTTTTGATGCAGTACCGCCTGAGGGATCCAAGGTGTGTAATATCATGGCTTACGTGCAGTGATTTCTCCACATTCTCTGAACCTTTTGATGATATTACGGAGCGTAGATGGTGAAATCCCTAAATTCCTTGTTGAGAAAATGTTGTTCTTAAACAATTTGCTCAGGCATTTGTTGACAAAGTGGTGACCCTCGCCCCGTCCTTGTTTGTGAATGACTGAGCATTTCATGGAAGCTGCTTTTATACCCAATCATGGCACCCACCTGTTCCCAATTAGCCTGTTCACCTGTGGGATGTTCCAAATAAGTCTTTGATGAGCATTCCTCAACTTACTCACTCCTTTTTGCCACTTGTGCCAGCTTTTTTGACACATCTTGCAGGCATCAAATTCATCAAATGAGCTAATATTTGCAAAAAAGAAGAAAGTTTGTCAGTGTGAACATGAAATATCTTGTCTTTGCAGTCTATTCAATTGAATATAAGTTGTTGTATTCTCTTTTTATTTACCATTTGCTATGATGAGTCAGAAAAGGTTGGAAAGGAAGCTAACACTACTAGCTGTGTTCACTTAGCAGAGACCAAATGTTCACAGCACAGTCTGGAGTGTTCTGTAGAAGTCCTCAGTATCATGCTCTGTATGGCAGAAATCCACTTGTTATGGCGGTCAATGTTATGCACCAAGTAATAATAACTGGGATTTATATAGCGCTTTTCTAAGTACCCAAAGTCGCTTTACATGTAGAACCCATCATTCATTCACACCTGGTGGTGGTAAGCTACTTTCATAGCCACAGCTGCCCTGGGGTAGACTGACGGAAGCGTGGCTGCAATTTTGCGCCAACGGCCCCTCCGACCACCACCTATCATTCATCATTCAGTTCACCGGTGTGAGTGGCACCGGGGGCAAAGGGTGAAGTGTCCCGCCCAAGGACACAACGGCAGCGATTTTTTGGATGGTAAGAGGCGGGGAGCGAACCTGCAACCCTCAGGTTTCTGGCACGGTTGCTCTACCCACTACGCCATGCCGCCCCAAGTAGCGGGGAAAAACACAATTTGATCTGTTTCTTCTTGGGTAGTTGCTTCAGGTCCTTCTGGTGCACTGGTGTCGATATAGCGCCTCTATAGTGGCACAACGCTGCAACTGCAGTTAAAGTAGGTACCTGCCGCAGAGGGCATACTTGCCAACCTTGAGACCTCCGATTTCGGGAGGTGGGGGTGGGGGCGTGGTCGGGGGTGGGGCGGGGCGTGGTTGGGGGCGTGGTTAAGAGGGGAGGAGTATATTGACAGCTAGAATTCACCAAGTCAAGTATTTCATATATATATATATATATATATATATATATATATATCCTGAAAATATGCAAACAAAACTGTGTTTAGATAATTGATACTTCAAACTTGCATAAATAAATATTAAGGAATATAACATTGCTTGGCTTCTGAGAGCTTCAAAATGTAATGAATAAAATGCTAAAGTTGTTGATAAACAAGCAATTATTTTAATAATTAAATATGGTCATTTTAAATTAATTATTATGATCATTTAAAATCCATCCATCCATCCATCCATTTTCTACCGCTTATTCCCTTTTGGGGTCGCGGGGGGCGCTGGAGCCTATCTCAGCTACAATCGGGCGGAAGGCGGGGTACACCCTGGACAAGTCGCCACCTCATCGCAGGGCCAACACAGATAGACAGACAACATTCACACCCTAGGGACCATTTAATGTTGCCAATCAACTTATCCCCAGGTGCATGTCTTTGGAGGTGGGAGGGGCCTATCCCCAGGTGCATGTCTTTGGAGGTGGGAGGGGCCTATCCCCAGGTGCATGTCTTTGGAGGTGGGAGGGGCCTATCCCCAGGTGCATGTCTTTGGAGGTGGGAGGAAGCCGGAGAACCCTGAGGGAACCCACGCAGTCACAGGGAGAACATGCAAACTCCACACAGAAAGATCCCGAGCCCGGGATTGAACCCAAGACTACTTAGGACCTTCGTATTGTGAGGCAGATGCACTAACCCCTCTCCCACCGTGAAGCCCTAATTTAAAATCAATTATTTCAAATATGTTTATTTTAATGTATAATTCTATGGCTGGATGTAATAAGGAGTCACAAAAAAATACAAATAAAAATACAATTAATTTTGATGTTTTTAGCAAAATATAGTAAAAATTTATTTAGTTTTTTTTTTTTTTTTAATTAATAAATATATTTATTTTTAGGTAAAATAAACATAATAATACAATTTATCTCTAGTCTGGATGATTTAGTTCTTGTCACCCTGTTGTCCTCCCGTCATGAAAAAAGGCTGTCCTCACTCAGGTCCGCATGGAGCTGGAGGGGGCGTGGCTTCCAGCTCCGGCTGAAAATCGGGAGATTTTCGGGAGAATATTTGTCCCGGGAGGTTTTCGGGAGAGGCGCTGAATTTCGGGAGTCTCCCGGAAAATTCGTGAGGGTTGGCAAGTATGGCAGAGGGCCATTAATGACTCTGGCTGGGGGGCGACACACAATCAGCTGAAGGCGGCCGCCACGCAATGTTGAAGGCAGTAAAAAGCAACAGTGCCCTCGGTGTGAGGTAGAGACATAATCCTGTCAGGTTTGAGTCCAAAGGACGACCAGAGCACGGGGAAAGTAACATGTGACCTTTGACCTGGAACATCATTTCAAAAGAAGAAGGTTTGTGTGGAACAATGCTGGGAAAGACTGGAGAAAAACTGGCAGCAGAAAAGCAACAAAGGAATGCACACTTACTGGTGTGACCTTTGACCCCCCCTGACCATCATTCATCACCTTCTGGTCACCCCTCACCAATATTTTGGTACCGCTACCAAAATGTGTTTCAATGCTTTTTGATACTTTTCAAAATAAAAGGGGACACAAAAAATGTCATTATTTTTAACAACAAATGTTAGTGTACATGAAACATATGTTTATTATTGTCATTTAGTCCTTCAATAAAATAGACAACTTGTCTTTTAGTAGTAAGTAAACAAACAAAGACTCCTAATTATGCAGTAACATATTGTGTCATTTATACACCTATTATTTTCTACACATTATGAGGGACAAACTGTAAAAATGCATTATTAATCTACTTGTTCATTTACTGTTAATATCTGCTTATTTTCTCTTCTAACATGTTCTATCTACACTTCTGTTCAAATGTAATAATCACTTATTCTTCTCTTCTTTGATACTTGACATTAGTTTTGGATGATACCACACATTTAGGTATGGATGTGATACCAAGTAGTTACAGGATCATACATTGGTCATATTCAAAGTCCTCATGTGTCCAGGGACATATTTACTGACTTTATAAACAATAAAAAAAATGACAAAAGATTTTGTGATGCTAAAAAAATATGGATGTAATCATAGTAGTATCGACTAGACACGCTCTTGTACTTGGTATCATTACAGTGGATGTCAGGTGTAGATCCACCCATGGCGTTTGTTTACATTGTGACGCCGGTAGAAGCTATCTAGCTATTTCTCGTCCTCCAGTGATAATGATACTTGTAAGAAACATACTTTATTTGTCACCATGGAGACCAGGATTAGTGATTTATAAGTAGCTAAAACACTGTGGATGGATGTTAGATGGATGCAATGACCGTGACCTTCGATCCCTCAGACGGCACTGTATCAAAAACCCACATCAATCTCTAAAGGATATCACCACATGGGCTCAGGAACACTTCAGAAACCCACTGTCACTAAATACAGTTGGTCGCTACATCTGTAAGTGCAAGTTAAAGCTCTACTATGCAAAGCTAAAGCCATTTATCAACAACACCCAGAAACGCCGCCGGCTTCTCTGGGCCCGAGATCATCTAAGATGGACTCATGCAAAGTGGAAAAGTGTTCTGTGGTCTGACGAGTCCACATTTCAAATTGTTTTTGGAAATACTCAACATCGTGTCATCCGGACCAAAGGGGAAGCGAACCATCCAGACTGTTATCGACGCAAAGTGTAAAAGGCAGCATGTGTGATGGTATGGGGGTGTATTAGTGGCCAAGACATGGGTAACTTACACATCTGTGAAGGCACCATTAATACTGAAAGGTACATACAGCTTTTGGAACAACATATGTTGCCATCCAAGCAACGTTACCATGGACGCCCCTGCTTATTTCAGCAAGACAATGCCAAGCCACATTCAGCACGTGTTACAACAGCGTGGCTTCGTAAAAAAAAGACTGCGGGTACTTTCCTGGCCCGCCTGCAGTCCAGACCTGTCTCCCATCGAAAATGTGTGGCGCATTATGAAGCGTAAAATACGACAGCGGAGACCCCGGACTGTTGAACGACTGAAGCTCTACATAAAACAAGTGCATTCAATTGAATATGGGTTGAAAAGGATTTGCAAATCATTGTATTCCGTTTATATTTACATCTAACACAATTTCCCAACTCATATGGAAACAGGGTTTGTACTTTTCAGAGTCAGTATAGTACCGTTTCTAATTCATTAGTACCGCTGTACTTCATTAGTACCGCTGTCCTTCATTAGTACCACTCTACTTCATTAGTACCACTCTACTTCATTAGTACCACTCTACTTCATTAGTACCACTCTACTTCATTAGTACCGCTCTACTTCATTAGTACTACTGTACTTCATTAGTACCGCTCTACTTCATTAGTACTGCTGTACTTCATTAGTACCGCTGTACTTCATTAGTACTACTGTACTTCATTAGTACTGCTGTCCTTCATTAGTACCACTCTACTTCATTAGTACCACTCTACTTCATTAGTACCGCTCTACTTCATTAGTACTACTGTACTTCATTAGTACCGCTCTACTTCATTAGTACTGCTGTACTTCATTAGTACCGCTGTACTTCATTAGTACTACTGTACTTCATTAGTACCACTGTACTTCATTAGTACCGCTCTACTTCATTAGTACTGCTGTACTTCATTAGTACTGCTGTACTTCATTAGTACCACTGTACTTCATTAGTACCGCTCTACTTCATTAGTACTGCTGTACTTCACTAGTACCACTGTACTTCATTAGTACTGCTCTACTTTATTAGTACTACTGTACTTCATTAGTACCACTGTACTTCATTAGTACTGCTCTACTTCATTAGTACTGCTGTACTTCATTAGTACCGCTCTACTTCATTAGTATCGCTGTACTTCATTAGTATTGCTGTACTTCATTAGTACCGCTCTACTTCATTAGTACCGCTGTACTTCATTAGTACCACTGTACTTCATTAGTACTGCTGTACTTCATTAGTACCGCTGTACTTCATTAGTACTGCTCTACTTTATTAGTACCGCTATACTTCATTAGTACCGCTGCACTTCATTAGTACTGCTCTACTTTATTAGTACTACTGTACTTCATTAGTACCACTGTACTTCATTAGTACTGCTCTACTTCATTAGTACTGCTGTACTTCATTAGTACCGCTCTACTTCATTAGTATCGCTGTACTTCATTAGTATTGCTGTACTTCATTAGTACCGCTCTACTTCATTAGTACCGCTGTACTTCATTAGTACCACTGTACTTCATTAGTACTGCTGTACTTCATTAGTACCGCTGTACTTCATTAGTACTGCTCTACTTTATTAGTACCGCTATACTTCATTAGTACCGCTGCACTTCATTAGTACTGCTCTACTTTATTAGTACTACTGTCCTTCATTAGTACCGCTGTACTTCATTAGTACCGCTGTCCTTCATTAGTACCACTCTACTTCATTAGTACTGCTGTACTTCATTAGTACCACTGTACTTCATTAGTACCGCTGTACTTCATTAGTACCACTCTACTTCATTAGTACTGCTGTACTTCATAAGTACCGCTGTCCTTCATTAGTACCACTCCACTTCATTAGTACCACTCCACTTCATTAGTACTGCTGTACTTCATTAGTACCGCTCTACTTCATTAGTACCGCTGTACTTCATTAGTACCACTGTACTTCATTAGTACTGCTGTACTTCATTAGTACCACTGTACTTCATTAGTACTACTGTACTTCATTAGTACCGCTGTACTTCATTAGTACTGCTCTACTTTATTAGTACTACTGTACTTCATTAGTACCGCTGTACTTCATTAGTACCACTCTACTTCATTAGTACTGCTCTACTTCATTAGTACCGCTGTCCTTCATTAGTACCACTGTACTTCATTAGTACTACTGTACTTCATTAGTACCGCTGTACTTCATTAGTACCGCTGTACTTCATTAGTACTGGTACACCCAAGTGAAGTGGTACTTCTGTTTTCATTAGCAATGGTTGCAAAACAAAAAGTGGGGATGTTGCGATGAAGGATTCATCCATGAGTGAGATGGACTGATACCAACACCGATACAGATCACATGTATTAACTGTCATTGTTTCCAGTTATTAATGATGAGTGTTACTCTGTTGCAGAGCTGGGCAAATATTTGGACATGGGGGCCACATTGAGAGACGAAAATGTGCCTGGGGGGCCAATGTGTATGTGTGTATAAATGATATATACACTGTAAATATTTGCTGTACAGTATGTGTGTTTGGATCCCTTTTTTTCAGGAATACCAAAAGTAACTGACTGTATAATGCATATGTTCCTTTTTGACTGTACCTGAATGTATAATAGACTGTATTCATATTATTCACATGTGAATAATGCTGTATAATAGACTGCATTTATGTTATTCACATGTGAATAATGCTGTATAATAGACTGTGTTTATATTATTCACATGTGAATAATGCTGTATAATAAACTGTATTTATATTATTCACATGTGAATAATGCTGTATAATAGACTGTATTTATATTATTCACATGTGAATAATGCCGTATAATAGACTGTATTTATATTATTCACATGTGAATAATATAAATACAGTCTATTATACAGCATTATTCACATGTGAATAATATAAATACAGTCTATTATACAGCATTATTCACATGTAAGTAATATAAATACAGTTTATTATACAGCATTATTCACATGTGAATAATGCTGTATAATAAACTGTATTTATATTATTCACATGTGAATAATGCTGTATAATAAACTGTATTTATATTATTTACATGTGAATAATGCTGTATAATAGACTGTTTTTATATTATTCACATGTGAATAATGCTGTATAATAGACTGTATTTATATTATTCACATGTGAATAATGCCGTATAATAGACTGTATTTATATTATTCACATGTGAATAATGCTGTATAATAGACTGTATTTATATTATTCACATGTAAAAAATACCTAAGTGTTTATTGTTTATTGTGAGCGAACTGTGGTGCTGAATTTCCCCCAGGGATCAATAAAGTACTTTCTATTCTATTCTAACAATATATGTGCAAATACAGACCACCTCAAATAAACGGAATGGAATGTTACAGTTTTTTACTGAATGGGACACCCAAAATGTACATGAAAATAAAGAAAGTGGGATTTACAATATTAACTATGAACAATAAAACAGTGAATATTAACAACATATTTTACTTCTCAGACCAGCTCCTCCATAGTTGTGTATCTTTTACAATCAAGCAACACACAACAAAAATGAATATATTATTTGTTTGAATATGGAGGACAAACATGACACAAGTCTTCCTAGTTGATATCCAACTGTTTATATTAAATATGCTTCACGGATGAGAGTATTTGGTGAGCACTGTTTTGTCCTATTAATCTAGGTGGTCCTTGAACTGACCGTAATTTGTTTAACTTTCTCCTACGCTGCCACAGAAAAACATGTTTTATGTCACTCCTTCTTTGTCTCATTTTGTCCACTAAATGTTGTATACTGTGCGGGAATGCACAAAGGTGAGCTTTGTTGATGTCATTGACTTGTTGGAGTGCTAATCAGGCATATTTGTTTAGCGCACAGGTGTCAAAGTCAAGGCCCAGGGGCCAGATGTGGCCCGCCACTTCATTTTATTTGGCCCTGGAAATAACATGTATCAATAAAGTAGTGTAACTTTTCTTATTAAATGTATTCTTTCTTTCTTTCTTAGGAGAAAAACAATATATGTACTCCATGTAATCGCAAATTATGCTAACTTAAATTTTGTCTAATTATGCAAAAATATATAATCAAACATTCAGAGTATTTTTTAAATAGAAATAAATACTAATAATAATGATTTCAAAGCAAGTTATCCATCAAATTGTGCAATATAAAAGTAGTTTCATGGTCAAATTGTGACATTTACTGGGCTTTTTACAGCAATTTTTCTCTAAATTAAAAAAAAAACTGTACTTTTTTTTTTACTGTAATAAACTGTGGTGACGTTTTGACATTTACAGTAATACACCCAAAAATATACACTGGCAAAAACTGGCAGCTCAGATGCCAAAATGTTACTGTAAAATTGAAGTTTTTTTTAATTTACAGTAAAAAAAAAACAAATGTAAATTTTACACTAAAATTCTGGCAACTGAGCTGCTTTTTTTTTTTTTTTACCATAAAACACCACTATTGTTTTTACATTTACAGTAATATACACTACATTTACAGTAATATATAGGGATAGGCCCCTCCCACCACAGCGTGGCTTCGCAGTAAAAGAGTAGCCAATTCCTTGTTAAACTCTTGACCTTTTGCGGGCCAAATAAGACAACGTTATCATGGACGCCCCTGATTATTTCAGCAAGACGATGCCGAGCCACGTGTTGCAACAGCGTGGCTTTGTAGTAAAAGAGTAACAAATTCCTTGCTAAACTCTTGACCTTTTGCGGCCCAAATAAGACAACGTTATAATGGGCGCCCCTGCTTATTTCAGCAAGACGATGCTGAGCCACGTGTTACAACAGCATGGCTTCGTAGTAAAAGAGTAGCAAATTCCTTGTTAAACTTTTGACCTTTTGCGGGCCAAATAAGACAACGTTATCATGGGCGCCCCTGCTTATTTCAGCAAGACGATACCGAGCCACGTGTTGCAACAGCGTGGCTTCGTAGCAAAAGAGTAGCAAATTCCTTGTTAAACTCTTGACCTTTTGCGGGCCAAATAAGACAACGTTATCATGGGCGCCCCTGCTTATTTCAGCAAGATGATGTCAAGCCACGTGGTGCAACAGCGTGACTTCGTAGTAAAAGAGTAGCAAATTCCTTGTTAAACTCTTGACCTTTTGCGGGCCAAATAAGACAACGTTAGCATGGACGCCCCTGATTATTTCAGCAAGATGATGCTAAGCCACGTGTTGCAACAGCGTGGCTTCGTAGTAAAAGAGTAGCAAATTCCTTGTTAAACTCTTGACCTTTTGCGGGCCAAATAAGACAACGTTATCATGGGCGCCCCTGCTTATTTCAGCAAGACGATGCTAAGCCACGTGTTGCAACAGCGTGGCTTCGTAGCAAAAGAGTAGCCAATTCCTTGTTAAACTCTTGACTTTTTGCCGGCCAAATAAGACAACGTTAACATGGGCGCCCCTGCTTATTTCAGCAAGACGATGCCGAGCCACGTGTTACAACAGCGTGGCTTCGTAGCAAAAGAGTAGCCAATTCCTTGTTAAACTCTTGACCTTTTGCGGGCCAAATAAGACAACGTTATCATGGGCGCCCCTGCTTATTTCAGCAAGACGATGCTAAGCTACGTGTTGCAACAGCGTGGCTTCGTAGCAAAAGAGTAACAAATTCCTTGTTAAACTCTTGACCTTTTGCGGGCCAAATAAGACAACGTTATCATGGGCGCCCCTGCTTATTTCAGCAAGACGATGCCGAGCCACGTGTTGCAACAGCGTGGCTTCGTAGCAAAAGAGTAGCCAATTCCTTGTTAAACTCTTGACCTTTTGCGGACCAAATAAGACAACATTATCATGGACGCCCCTGATTATTTCAGCAAGATGATGTTAAGCCACGTGTTGCAACAGTGTGGATTTGTAGTAAAAGAGTAGCAAATTCCTTGTTAAACTCTTGACTTTTTGCGGGCCAAATAAGACAACGTTATCATGGACGCCCCTGATTATTTCAGCAAGACGATGCCAAGCCACGTGTTACAACAGCGTGGATTTGTAGTAAAAGAGTAGCAAATTCCTTGTTAAACTCTTGACTTTTTGCGGGCCAAATAAGACAACGTAATCATGGGCGCCCCTGCTTATTTCAGCAAGACGATGCCAAGCCACGTGTTGCAACAGCGTGGCTTCGTAGCAAAAGAGCAGCCAATTCCTTGTTAAACTCTTGACCTTTTGCGGGCCAAATAAGACAACGTTATCATGGGCGCCCCTGCTTATTTCAGCAAGACGATGCCGAGCCACGTGTTACAACAGTGTAGTAAAAGAGTAGCAAATTCCTTGTTAAACTCTTGACCTTTTGCGGGCCAAATAAGACAACGTTATCATGGACGCCCCTGCTTATTTCAGCAAGACGATGCCGAGCCACGTGTTGCAACAGCGTGGCTTCGTAGCAAAAGAGTAGCCAATTCCTTGTTAAACTCTTGACCTTTTGCGGGCCAAATAAGACAACGTTATCATGGGCGCCCCTGCTTATTTCAGCAAGACGATGCCGAGCCACGTGTTGCAACAGCATGACTTCGTAGTAAAAGAGTAGCAAATTCCTTGTTAAACTCTTGACCTTTTGCGGGCCAAATAAGCCAACGTTATCATGGGCGCCCCTGCTTATTTCAGCAAGACGATGCCGAGCCACGTGTTACAACAGCGTGGCTTCGTAGTAAAAGAGTAGCCAATTCCTTGTTAAACTCTTGACCTTTTGCCGGCCAAATAAGACAACGTTGTCATGGGCGCCCCTGCTTATTTCAGCAAGACGATACCAAGCCACGTGTTGCAACAGCGTGGCTTCGTAGCAAAAGAGTAGCCAATTCCGTGTTAAACTCTTGACCTTTTTGCGGGCCAAATAAGACAACGTTATCATGGGCGCCCCTGATTATTTCAGCAAGACGATGCCGAGCCACGTGTTGCAACAGCGTGGCTTCGTAGTAAAAGAGTAGCCAATTCCTTGTTAAACTCTTGACCTTTTGCGGGCCAAATAAGACAACGTTATCATGGGCGCCCCTGCTTATTTCAGCAAGACGATGCCAAGCCACGTGTTGCAACAGCGTGGCTTCGTAGTAAAAGAGTAGCAAATTCCTTGTTAAACTCTTGACCTTTTGCGGGCCAAATAAGACAACGTTATCATGGACGCCCCTGATTATTTCAGCAAGACGATGCCAAGCCACGTGTTGCAACAGCATGACTTTGTAGTAAAAGAGTAGCAAATTCTTTGTTAAACTCTTGACCTTTTGCGGGCCAAATAAGACAACGTTATCATGGGCGCCCCTGCTTATTTCAGCAAGACGATGCTAAGCTACGTGTTGCAACAGCATGGCTTCGTAGCAAAGGAGTAGCAAATTCCTTGTTAAACTCTTGACCTTTTGCGGGCCAAATAAGACAACGTTATCATGGGTGCCCCTGCTTATTTCAGCAAGACGATGCCGAGCCACGTGTTGCAACAGCGTGGCTTCGTAGTAAAAGAGTAGCAAATTCCTTGTTAAACTCTTGACCTTTTGCGGGCCAAATAAGACAACGTTGTCATGGGCGCCCCTGCTTATTTCAGCAAGACGATGCTAAGCCACGTGTTGCAACAGCGTGGCTTCGTAGAAAAAGAGTAGCCAATTCCTTGTTAAACTCTTGACCTTTTGCGGGCCAAATAAGACAACGTTATCATGGGCGCCCCTGCTTATTTCAGCAAGACGATGCCGAGCCACGTGTTACAACAGCGTGGCTTTGTAGTAAAAGAGTAACAAATTCCTTGTTAAACTCTTGACCTTTTGCGGGCTAAATAAGACAACATCTTGGACGCCCCTGCTTATTTCAGCAAAACGATGTCAAGCCACGTGTTACAACAGCGTGGCTTCGTGGTAAAAGAGTATCAAATTCCTTGTTAAACTCTTGACCTTTTGCGGGCCAAATAACACAACGTTGTCATGGGCGCCCCTGCTTATTTCAGCAAAACGATGCCGAGCCACGTGTTACAACAGCGTGGATTTGTAGTAAAAGAGTGGCCAATTCCTTGTTAAACTCTTGACCTTTTGCGGGCCAAATAAGACAACGTTATCATGGGCGCCCCTGCTTATTTCAGCAAGACGATGCCTAGCCACGTGTTGCAACAACGTGGATTCGTAGTAAAAGAGTAGCAAATTCCTTGTTAAACTCTTGACCTTTTGCGGGCCAAATAAGACAACGTTATCATGGACGCCCCTGCTTATTTCAGCAAGACGATGCCGAGCCACGTGTTGCAACAGCGTGGCTTTGTAGCAAAAGAGTAGCCAATTCCTTGTTAAACTCTTGACCTTTTGCGGGCCAAATAAGACAACGTTATCATGGGCGCCCCTGCTTATTTCAGCAAGACGATGCCGAGCCACGTGTTGCAACAGCATGACTTCGTAGTAAAAGAGTAGCAAATTCCTTGTTAAACTCTTGACCTTTTGCGGGCCAAATAAGCCAACGTTATCATGGGCGCCCCTGCTTATTTCAGCAAGACGATGCCGAGCCACGTGTTACAACAGCGTGGATTTGTAGTAAAAGAGTAGCAAATTCCTTGTTAAACTCTTGACTTTTTGCGGGCCAAATAAGACAACGTTATCATGGGCGCCCCTGCTTATTTCAGCAAGACGATGCCGAGCCATGTGTTACAATAGCGTGGATTTGTAGTAAAAGAGTAGCAAATTCCTTGTTAAACTCTTGACTTTTCGCGAGCCAAATAAGACAACGTTATCATGGGCGCCCCTGCTTATTTCAGCAAGACGATGCCGAGCCACTTGTTGCAACAGCGTGGCTTCGTAGTAAAAGAGTAGCAAATTCCTTGTTAAACTCTTGACCTTTTGCGGGCCAAATAAGACAACGTTATCATGGGCGCCCCTGCTTATTTCAGCAAGACGATGCCGAGCCACTTGTTGCAACAGCGTGGCTTCGTAGTAAAAGAGTAGCAAATTCCTTGTTAAACTCTTGACCTTTTGCGGGCCAAATAAGACAACGTTATCATGGGCGCCCCTGCTTATTTCAGCAAGACGATGCTAAGCCACGTGTTGCAACAGCGTGGCTTCGTAGCAAAAGAGTAGCCAATTCCTTGTTAAACTCTTGACCTTTTGCGGGCCAAATAAGACAACGTTATCATGGGCGCCCCTGCTTATTTCAGCAAGACGATGCTAAGCTACGTGTTGCAACAGCATGGCTTCATGGTAAAAGAGTAGCCAATTCCTTGTTAAACTCTTGACCTTTTGCGGGCCAAATAAGACAACGTTATCATGGGCGCCCCTGCTTATTTCAGCAAGACGATGCCGAGCCACGTGTTACAACAGCGTGGCTTCGTAGCAAAAGAGTAGCCAATTCCTTGTTAAACTCTTGACCTTTTGCGGGCCAAATAAGACAACGTTATCATGGGCGCCCCTGCTTATTTCAGCAAGACGATGCCGAGCCACGTGTTGCAACAGCGTGGCTTCGTAGCAAAAGCGTAGCCAATTCCTTGTTAAACTCTTGACCTTTTGCGGGCCAAATAAGACAACGTTATAATGGGCGCCCCTGCTTATTTCAGCAAGACGATGCCGAGCCACGTGTTGCAACAGCGTGGCTTCGTAGCAAAAGAGTAGCCAATTCCTTGTTAAACTCTTGACCTTTTGCGGGCCAAATAGAAGGCGCCAGCAGGCCGCACTTGGCCTGTAGTCCGTACATTGGACACCCCCTGCTATAACGTGGGTATTATATTTATATATAATTAGTAAAATAATAGTTGCTGCAGATATGCAAATGAGACGCCAGAGTCCTCATTTCCAAAAGGGTTATGAGCAAGAGCCGCAGTGTCAGAAGAATGAGAAGCCGCTCAGAGTAAATCCTCCCTGACAGGACTGCTGAGATGGCGCAGCAACACTCGCCCGCTGCCTGCCTCTCTGCCTCTCTGCCTCTCTCTGTCCGCACGGCAACAAAGCCAGCGGGCCCTCCACCAATCAGTGACGGGCCCCGGCCAGGTCTTCCTGTCGCTATGGCTGCTGCCTTGTAGTGTTGTTGTTGTTGCATGGAGACACCTTCTTGTGTCAACACTCCACTGTGGATAAACACATCTTCTCAGTCTGCACCTCGCTGTGTGACAGCCTGTCTACTGTCTACTGTCTACTGATCATTCCTTTCTTTTCATGACGCATCGTGTGGTTATTAACCGACACCTGCGGCAAGAACAAATACTGCAGCTCTGCAAAACACTTCTTTGGCACTTTGAAGATATTCCTCAGCAAACACCTGCCAGTTGTCCTGATTGGACCTGGCTCTGACACCTTCACATGAAACTGCCTCAAGACAAAGACTGGTACCTGTCAGGTCACAGCAGGGGTCGGCCACCCACAATGTTGAAGGAGTCGTATTGGACCACAAATACAAAATGGAGCCACAAAAAATTAAAAGCCTTATGTAACAACACATGATGCAAGTGTCTATATTAGCCTACTATCAAAATGACTTTAAAAGTCTTATGTAAGTGTTATAATGAAGACAACACATGATGTAAGTGTCCATATTAGCCTACTATCAAAATGACTTTAAAAGTCTTATATAAGTGTTATAATGACGACAACACATGATGTAAGTGTCTATATTAGCCTACTATCAAAATGACTTTAAAAGTCTTATATAAGTGTTATAATGACGACAACACATGATGTAAGTGTCTATATTAGCCTACTATCAAAATGACTTTAAAAGTCTTATATAAGTGTTATAATGAAGACAACACATGATGTAAGTGTCTATAGTAGCCTACTATCAAAATGACTTTAAAAGTCTTATATAAGTGTTATAATGAAGACAACACATGATGTAAGTGTCTATATTAGCCTACTATCAAAATGACTTTAAAAGTCTTATGTAAGTGTTATAATGAAGACAACACATGATGTAAGTGTCTATATTAGCCTACTATCAAAATGACTTTAAAAGTCTTATATAAGTGTTATAATGAAGGCAACGCATGATGTAAGTGTCTATATTAGCCTACTATCAAAATGACTTTAAAAGTCTTAAATAAGTGTTATAATGAGAGGCAACACATGATGTAAGTGTCTATATTAGCCTACTATCAAAATGACTTTAAAAGTCTTATATAAGTGTTATAATGAAGGCAACACATGATGTAAGTGTCTATATTAGCCTACTATCAAAATGACTTTAAAAGTCTTATATAAGTGTTATAATGAAGACAACACATGACGTAAGTGTCTATATTAGCCTACTATCAAAATGACTTTGAAAGTCTTGTATAAGTGTTATAATGAAAGCAACACATGACGTAAGTGTCTATATTAGCCTACTATCAAAATGACTTTAAAAGTCTTATATAAGTGTTATAATGAAGACAACACATGATGTAAGTGTCTATATTAGCCTACTATCAAAATGACTTTAAAAGTATTATATAAGTGTTATAATGAAGACAACACATGATGTAAGTGTCTATATTAGCCTACTATCAAAATGACTTTAAAAGTCTTATATAAGTGTTATAATGACGACAACACATGATGTAAGTGTCTATATTAGCCTACAATCAAAATGACTTTAAAAGTCTTATATAAGTGTTATAATGAAGACAACACATGATGTAAGTGTCTATAGTAGCCTACTATCAAAATGACTTTAAAAGTCTTATATAAGTGTTATAATGAAGACAACACATGATGTAAGTGTCTATATTAGCCTACTATCAAAATGACTTTAAAAGTCTTATGTAAGTGTTATAATGAAGACAACACATGATGTAAGTGTCTATATTAGCCTACTATCAAAATGACTTTAAAAGTCTTATATAAGTGTTATAATGAAGGCAACGCATGATGTAAGTGTCTATATTAGCCTACTATCAAAATGACTTTAAAAGTCTTAAATAAGTGTTATAATGAGAGGCAACACATGATGTAAGTGTCTATATTAGCCTACTATCAAAATGACTTTAAAAGTCTTATATAAGTGTTATAATGAAGGCAACACATGATGTAAGTGTCTATATTAGCCTACTATCAAAATGACTTTAAAAGTCTTATATAAGTGTTATAATGAAGACAACACATGACGTAAGTGTCTATATTAGCCTACTATCAAAATGACTTTGAAAGTCTTGTATAAGTGTTATAATGAAAGCAACACATGACGTAAGTGTCTATATTAGCCTACTATCAAAATGACTTTAAAAGTCTTATATAAGTGTTATAATGAAGACAACACATGATGTAAGTGTCTATATTAGCCTACTATCAAAATGACTTTAAAAGTATTATATAAGTGTTATAATGAAGACAACACATGATGTAAGTGTCTATATTAGCCTACTATCAAAATGACTTTAAAAGTCTTATATAAGTGTTATAATGAAGGCAACACATGACGTAAGTGTCTATATTAGCCTACTATCAAAATGACTTTAAAAGTCTTATATAAGTGTTATAATGAAGACAACACATGATGTAAGTGTCTATATTAGCCTACTATCAAAATGACTTTAAAAGTCTTATATAAGTGTTATAATGAAGACAACACATGATGTAAGTGTCTATATTAGCCTTCTATCAAAATGACTTTAAAAGTCTTATATAAGTGTTATAATGAAGACAACACATGATGTAAGTGTCTATATTAGTCTACTATCAAAATGACTTTAAAAGTATTATATAAGTGTTATAATGAAGACAACACATGATGTAAGTGTCTATATTAGCCTACTATCAAAATGACTTTAAAAGTCTTATATAAGTGTTATAATGAAGACAACACATGATGTAAGTGTCTATATTAGCCTACTATCAAAATTACTTTAAAAGTCTTATATAAGTGTTATAATGAAGACAACACATGATGTAAGTGTCTATATTAGCCTACTATCAAAATTACTTTAAAAGTCTTATATAAGTGTTATAATGAAGGCAACACATGATGTAAGTGTCTATATTAGCCTACTATCAAAATGACTTTAAAAGTCTTATATAAGTGTTATAATGAAGACAACACATGATGTAAGTGTCTATATTAGCCTACTATCAAAATTACTTTAAAAGTCTTATATAAGTGTTATAATGAAGACAACACATGATGTAAGTGTCTATATTAGCCTACTATCAAAATTACTTTAAAAGTCTTATATAAGTGACATTTGGGAATTTCGGGAAAAACTGGATTTTTTTTTTTTTTTTAAATGGTAAAAAACAAAAACAAAAACCGGTTGGTTGAAATGTTTGGTGTTGACATTTTTCAAATCGGTGGAGAAATGTTGAAGTAGTAACATGTTGAATTGAGAAATAGTATTACGAAATTCCTGGAATTTCGGGAAAACTAGGAATTTTTCCAGTTCAAAAAAACAACTTTGTTTTTTTCCTCCTGATTAAGAGGAACGTTTTGACGGTGGAACGCTTGAAGTGGGTTGAAAAATGTGGAAGGAGTAGTCGACAGAAAAAAGGGTGGAAATAGGGCTTTGGAAAAGCAAAAAAATCAGGAAAATCCTGGAATTTTTTTAAACTTGGAAAAATGATAGTTTGAATGTCCAGAATGGTGGAATGTATTGAAGGTGGAATGCTTTGAACAGGTTGAAAAATGTGGAAATGGTGGAAGTTTGAAAAATGGCCAATTCATTTTGAATGGGAAAAAATTAAATAAATAAATAAAAAGGAATTATGGGAAATCCGGAATTTTTTTTTTAGCATTGTTGAAGTAGAGCACACAATTCCTGAGCAGGCTGAATATTTTGAAGTTGGAAAAGTTTGAATCAGATGAAAAATGTTGGAACTTTGAATAATGTCACATTCATGTCAAAGGGAATTTCATGAACATTTGGGAATTTCGGTAAAAGCGGGAATTTTCTTTAAAACGGTGGGAAAAAAACTTGAATGTTCGGAAAGAGTTGAAATGTTTGGTGTTGAAATTGTTCAAATCGGTGGAGAAATGTTGAAGTAGTAACATGTTGAATTGAGAAATAGTATTACGAAATTCCTGGAATTTCGGGAAAACTGGGAATTTTTCCAGTTCAAAAAAACAACTTTGTTTTTTTTCTCCTGATTAAGAGGAACGTTTTGACGGTGGAACGCTTGAAGTGGGTTGAAAAATGTGGAAGAAGTAGTCGACAGAAAAAAGGGTGGAAATAGGGCTTTGGAAAAGCAGGAAATCTGGAAAATCCTGGAATTTTTTTAAACTTGGAAAAATGATAGTTTGAATGTCCAGAATGGTGGAATGTGTTGAAGGTAGAATGCTTTGAACAGGTTGAAAAATGTGGAAATGGTGGAAGTTTGAAAAATGGCCAATTAATTTTGAATGGGAAAAATGAAAAAAAGGAATTATGGGAAATCCGGAATTTTTTTTTTTAGAATTGTTGAAGTAGAGCACACCAAGTAGAGCTTGAAGTAGAGCACCTCAACAGGCGGAATATTTTGAAGTTGGAACAGTTTGAATCACATGAAAAATGTGGGAATTGTGGAACTTTGAAGAATGTCACATTCTTTTCAACGGGAAATTCATGAACATTTGGGAATTTCGGGAAAAACTGGATTTTTTAAAATTTTTTTTAATGGTAAAAAAAAAAAACGGTTGGTTGAAATGTTTGGTGTTGACATTTTTCAAATCGGTGGAGAAATGTTGAAGTAGTAACATGTTGAATTGAGAAATAGTATTACAAAATTCCTGGAATTTCGGGAAAACTGGGAATTTTTCCAGTTCAAAAAACAACTTTGTTTTTTTCTCCTGATTAAGAGGAACGTTTTGACGGTGGAACGCTTGAAGTGGGTTGAAAAATGTGGAAGGAGTAGTCGACAGAAAAAAGGGTGGAAATAGGGCTTTGGAAAAGCAAAAAATCAGGAAAATCCTGGAATGTTTTTAAACTCGGAAAAATGATAGTTTGAATGTCCAGAATGGTGGAATGTGTTGAAGGTGGAATGCTTTGAACAGGTTGAAAAATGTGGAAATGGTGGAAGTTTGAAAAATGGCCAATTCATTTTGAATGGGAAAAATGAAAAAAAAGGAATTATGGGAAATCCGAATTTTTTTGTTTTAGAATTGTTGAAGTAGAGCACACCAAGTAGAGCTTGAAGTAGAGCACCTCAACAGGCGGAATATTTTGAAGTTGGAACAGTTTGAATCACATGAAAAATGTGGGAATTGTGGAACTTTGAAGAATGTCACATTCTTTTCAACGGGAAATTCATGAACATTTGGGAATTTCGGGAAAAACTGGATTTTTTATTTTTTTTTAAATGGTAAAAAAAAAAAACGGTTGGTTGAAATGTTTGGTGTTGACATTTTTCAAATCGGTGGAGAAATGTTGAAGTAGTAACATGTTGAATTGAGAAATAGTATTACGAAATTCCTGGAATTTTGGGAAAACTGGGAATTTTTCCAGTTCAAAAAACAACTTTGTTTTTTTCTCCTGATTAAGAGGAACGTTTTGACGGTGGAACACTTGAAGTGGGTTGAAAAATGTGGAAGGAGTAGTCGACAGAAAAAAGGGTGGAAATAGGGCTTTGGGAAAGCAAAAAAATCAGGAAAATCCTAGAATTTTTTTTAAACTTGGAAAAATGATAGTTTGAATGTCCAGAATGGTGGAATGTGTTGAAGGTGGAATGCTTTGAACAGGTTGAAAAATGTGGAAATGGTGGAAGTTTGAAAAATGGCCAATTCATTTTGAATGAGAAAAATTAAAAAAATAAATAAAAAGGAATTATGGGAAATCCGGAATTTTTTTTTTTAGAATTGTTGAAGTAGAGCACACCAAGTAGAGCTTGAAGTAGAGCACCTCAACAGGCTGAATATTTTGAAGTTGGAACAGTTTGAATCACATGAAAAATGTGGGAATTGTGGAATTTTGAGAATGTCACATTCTTTTCAACGGGAAATTCATGAACATTTGGGAATTTCGGGAAAAACTGGATTTTTTTTTTTTTTTAATGGTAAAAAAAAAACGGTTGGTTGAAATGTTTGGTGTTGACATTTTTCAAATCGGTGGAGAAATGTTGAAGTAGTAACATGTTGAATTGAGAAATAGTATTACGAAATTCCTGGAATTTCGGGAAAACTGGGAATTTTTCCAGTTCAAAAAACAACTTTGTTTTTTTCTCCTGATTAAGAGGAACGTTTTGACGGTGGAACGCTTGAAGTGGGTTGAAAAATGTGAAAGGAGTAGTCGACAGAAAAAAGGGTGGAAATAGGGCTTTGGAAAAGCAAAAAATCAGGAAAATCCTGGAATTTTTTTAAACTTGGAAAAATGATAGTTTGAATGTCCAGAATGGTGGAATGTGTTGAAGGTGGAATGCTTTGAACAGGTTGAAAAATGTGGAAATGGTGGAAGTTTGAAAAATGGCCAATTCATTTTGAATGGGAAAAATGAAAAAAAGGAATTATGGGAAATCCAAATTTTTTTTTTTTTAGAATTGTTGAAGTAGAGCACACCAAGTAGAGCTTGAAGTAGAGCACCTCAGCAGGCTGAATATTTTGAAGTTGGAACAGTTTGAATCACATGAAAAATGTGGGAATTGTGGAACTTTGAAGAATGTCACATTCTTTTCAACGGGAAATTCATGAACATTTGGGAATTTCGGGAAAAAATGGATTTTTTATTTTTTTTTAAATGGTAAAAAAAAAAACGGTTGGTTGAAATGTTTGGTGTTGACATTTTTCAAATCGGTGGAGAAATGTTGAAGTAGTAACATGTTGAATTGAGAAATAGTATTACGAAATTCCTGGAATTTCGGGAAAACTGGGAATTTTTCCAGTTCAAAAAAACAACTTTGTTTTTTTCTCCTGATTAAGAGGAACGTTTTGACGGTGGAACGCTTGAAGTGGGTTGAAAAATGTGGAAGGAGCAGTCGACAGAAAAAAGGGTGGAAATAGGGCTTTGGAAAAGCAAAAAAATCAGGAAAATCCTGGAATTGTTTTAAACTCGGAAAAATGATAGTTTGAATGTCCAGAATGGTGGAATGTGTTGAAGGTGGAATGCTTTGAACAGGTTGAAAAATGTGGAAATGGTGGAAGTTTGAAAAATGGCCAATTCATTTTGAATGGGAAAAATGAAAAAAAGGAATTATGGGAAATCCAAATTTTTTTTTTTTAGAATTGTTGAAGTAGAGCACACCAAGTAGAGCTTGAAGTAGAGCACCTCAACAGGCGGAATATTTTGAAGTTGGAACAGTTTGAATCACATGAAAAATGTGGGAATTGTGGAACTTTGAAGAATGTCACATTCTTTTCAACGGGAAATTCATGAACATTTGGGAATTTCGGGAAAAACTGGATTTTTTTTAATTTTTTTTAAATGGTAAAAAAAAAAAACGGTTGGTTGAAATGTTTGGTGTTGACATTTTTCAAATCGGTGGAGAAATGTTGAAGTAGTAACATGTTGAATTGAGAAATAGTATTACGAAATTCCTGGAATTTCGGGAAAACTGGGAATTTTTCCAGTTCAAAAAAACAACTTTGTTTTTTTCTCCTGATTAAGAGGAACGTTTTGACGGTGGAACGCTTGAAGTGGGTTGAAAAATGTGGAAGGAGTAGTCGACAGAAAAAAGGGTGGAAATAGGGCTTTGGAAAAGCAAAAAATCTGGAAAATCCTGGAATTTTTTATAGAATTGTTGAAGCAGAGAAGACAATTTTCAAACAGGCTGAATATTTTGAAGTTGGAACAGTTTGAATCAGATGAAAAATGTGGGAGTTGTGGAACTTTGAAGAATGTCACATTCTTTTCAATGGGAATTTCATGGAAATTTGGGAATTTTGGGAAAATCACAGTGCTTCTCTCCCTGACTTTTATGTCTGCCGCCCTTTTATTCAGTGCGAAAGGATCATTAAAATGTGCCCAGCTGCGTGATCCACGCACTTTATAATGATTGCGGCGTCCACGCCTCCTCGCCGCCATCTTGGAGTGGGCTCCGGTGTGCCCTGCCTCGCTGTTGGACTGCGGGCCCCGCCTCTCCACATCCCGCTTTTCCCGCAAATTATCAGGAAATTCCCATTAAAATGAAAGTCAAATTTCAAAGTTCTACAGCTTCCACATATCTCCAATTGCCAGGAATTCCCAAATATCCAGGATTTTTTTTTGTCTTTCTCATTTGTTATTTTACTGTAAATTAAAAAAAAATGCAATTTTACAGTAAAATCTTGGCACCTGAGCTGCCAGTTTGTTTGTTCTTTTTTCACCGCAAATCAACAAGTGTATATTTTTGGGTGTATTACTGTAAATGCCAAAAGGGCACCACAGTTTATTACAGTAAAACAAAGTACAGTTTTATTCATTTGGAGAAAAATGCTGTGTAAAGCACAGTCAATTTCACAATTTGACCATGAAACTACTTTTACAAACCCTGTTTCCATATGAGTTGGGAAATTGTGTTTGTTGGAATAATTGTCTGTAAGTTATCACAAAAGAAATGTTGTATTATGAATGCTGTCTTTCGAGGCCTAACAAGAGGAAGAAGACTCGTGAAACGCCACTGTGATTTCAACACGGACAGATGGCAGGATCTGCTCAACTTCCAGAGGAACTCTCTTTGAAGTGTTAAACGAACTCTCTCTGAAGTATTTCACAAACTCTCTTCCAACTATTTGGTAACCGAGGTCAACGCTATTTACGACCCGCTGCCCTCTTGAAGTTGCTGTGGTCAGGAGACGGGAGGGGTTATCCATTGTCCTCCAACACCTGCCCCAGCTGGATCCAGGAAGAGCCCAAGCCCGAGAAATTCTCTTCTTGGACTTCAATGAGACCGAAAACAATGACTGTTTTACATACTTCCCATTCCTGCTGTGACATGTGTTGGTGCGTGAACATTGAACATCTGAATAAATGAGGAGACGAAAACCTTCTTCGTCAGAGCGTGGTGCAGGACTGTACAGAGAGTGCAGTGGCCATGTCTCTCCTCAATATTGAGTCCAAATTGGATTCTGTCTCTGTTTGATTCCTTGCCTTTTGTCTTGTTTAATAGATGTCCTCAGTGTTTGAACGTGACAGTGATAGATGTAAAAATAAACGGAATACAATGATTTGCAAATCCTTTTCAAGCCATATTCAGTTGAATATGCTACAAAGACAACATATTTGATGTTCAAACTCATAAACTTTATTTTTTATTTTTGCAAATAATAATTAACTTAGAATTTCATGGCTGCAACACGTGCCAAAGTAGTTGGGAAAGGGCATGTTCACCACTGTGTTACATGGCCTTTCCTTTCAACAACACTCAGTAAACGATTGGGAACTGAGGAGACACATTTTTGAAGCTTCTCAGGTGGAATTCTTTCCCATTCTTGCTTGATGTACAGCTTAAGTTGTTCAACAGTCCGGGGGTCTCCCTTCTGCTATTTTAGGCTTCATAATGCGCCACACATTTTCAATGTCTGGACTACAGGCAGGCCAGTCTAGTACCCGCACTCTTTTACTATGAAGCCACGTTGATGTAACACGTGGCTTGGCATTGTCTTGCTGAAATAAGCAGGGGCGTCCATGGTAACGTTGCTTGGATGGCAACATATGTTGCTCCAAAACCTGTATGTACCTTTCAGCATTAATGGTGCCTTCACAGATGTGTAAGTTACCCATGTCTTGGCCACTAATACACCCCCATACCATCACACATGCACAACTTTGCGTCTATAACAATCCGGAAGGTTCTTGTCATCTTTGGTCCGGAGGACACAAGTTTCCAAAAACATTTTGAAATGTGGACTCGTCAGACCACAGAACACTTTTCCACTTTGTATCAGTCCATCTTAGATGAGCTCAGGCCCAGCGAAGCCGACGGCGTTTCTGGGTGTTGTTGATAAACGGTTTTCGCCTTGCATAGGAGAGTTTTAACTAGCACTTACAGATGTAGCGACCGACTGTAGTTACTGACAAGTGGGTTTCTGAAGTGTTCCTGAGCCCATGTGGTGATATCCTTTACACACTGATGTCGCTTGTTGATGCAGTACAGCCTGAGGGATGGAAGGTCACGGGCTTAGCTGCTTACGTGCAGTGATTTCTCCACATTCTCTGAACCCTTTGATGATATTACGGAGCGTAGATGGTGAAATCCCTAAATTCCTTGCAATAGCTGCTTGAGAAAGGTTTTTCTTAAACTGTTCAACAATTTGCTCAGGCATTTGTTGACAAAGTGGTGACCCTCGCCCCATCCTTGTTTGTGAATGACTGAGCATTTCATGGAATCTACTTTTATAGCCAATCATGGCACCCACCTGTTCCCAATTAGCCTGCACACCTGTGGGATGTTCCAAATAAGTCTTTGATGAGCATTCCTCAACTTTATCAGTATTTATTGCCACCTTTCCCAACTTCTTTGTCACGTGTTGCTGCCATCAAATTCTAAAGTTAATGATTATTTGCACACAAAAAAAAAATGTTTATGAGTTTGAACATCAAATATGTTGTCTTTGTAGCATATTCAACTGAATATGGCTTGAAAAGGATTTATATTTACATCTAACACAATTTCCCAACTCATATGGAAACGGGGTTTGTACATTGTACAATTTGATGGATAACTTTGAAATCATTATTATTAGTATTTATTTCTATTTAAAAAATAAATGCTTTGAATGTTTGATCATATATGTTTGCATAATTAGACAATATTTAAGTTAACATCATTTGTGTTGTTTTTTCTCCCATAATAGAAAGAGAGAATAGAGTACATTTAGTAGGAAAAGTTACACTACTTTATTGATACATGTTATTCCCAGGCTAGCCAGGGCCTAGACTCTGACACCTGTGCTGCAGACTCACTAAGCATGCAAAGGGTGTGAGTCCATGGCGTGACGAGGAGGACTAAGAAGAAGGCACAAATGTCTTTGCAAAGAGACGAGCCGTCACAATGGATTTATTGTCTGCGTGTCCCGGGGTGACCTCTATTGGACGTGTGCGTGCGTGTTATTACTGCAGCCTGCTGGAGTCCATCTGGGCGCCTCCAAGCGTGCCAAAAACAATACTCCTTCCCGGACTGTGGAACCGCTTCTCTGCTCCGCTGTCGCGGTCTGATCTAATGGCGCAAAGAGGAGATACTGTCAGGGAGGAGAACGCTCCCACCTTAGCGCTCCTTCCTTTGTGTTGCTTTCTTGAAAAAGTCGAGTGGACATAAAACGACTCCACTTCTCGCCTCGCCGCCGCCAAAAGGAAGACGCTGACTCATGGTGAGGTGTGAACAAAGAGGGAGACAAAAGTTCCACAAGCTAGGAAATGTAAGAGAACATCGACAGGAGGGCCGACCATTAAGACATTTTTTTTTACAATAAATGACAGAATTAAATGGGAAAATGTTTTATTTTATTGCTGTGTGAATACCACCATATATATATGATCATATATATATATATATATATATATATATATATATATATATATATATATATATATATATATATATATATATTTTTTTTTTTTTTTTTTTTTGGCTGACATTTGTTTGTCTTCCCAAAAAAATGACCTGGATTTCCAGTTTTTACAGATTTTTTTTTACCCTTTTTTGACAGCTTCATTCTCTCCCAGTTTTCATACCAATCTGAACCATTCAAAGTATCAAAACGTTTAGCTGGGCCGGGACAACATACTAGCCTTTTTTTTTTTGTATTTTCCCAAAACTCCCAGATTACCAGGAATTCCAGTTTTTCCAGAATTTTTTCCCCTTCTTTGCCGATCTTCTTCTCCCCAGTTTTCAACTGTTAGAGTATCAAAACGTTTAACTGGGCCGGGACAACATACCAACCTTTTTTTTAATCTTCTCCAAACTCCCAGATTACCAGGAATTCCAGTTTTTCCCAGAATATCTTTCCCCTTTTTTCTCTTTTTTGACGGACTTCTTCTGCCCCAATTTTATTTTAATCTTCCCAAAACTCCCAGATGACCAGGAATTCCAGTTTTTCCAGATTTTTTTTTTTACCTTTTTTCTCTTTTTTGACGGACTTTTTCTGCCCCAATTTTATTTGAATCTTCCCAAAACTCCCAGATTACCAGGAATTCCAGTTTTTCCATATATATATATTTTTTTTTACCTTTTTTCTCTTTTTTGACTAACTTCTTCTGCCCCAATTTTATTTTAATCTTCCCAAAAACTCCCAGATTACCAGGAATTCCAGTTTTTCCAGAAAATTTCCCCCTTTTTTCTCTTTTTTGACGGATTTCTTCTGCCCCAATTTTATTTTATTCTTTCCAAAACTCCCAGATTACCAGGAATTCCAGTTTTTCCAGAATTTTTTTTAACCTTTTTTCTCTTTTTTGACGGACTTCTTCTGCCCCAATTTTATTTTAATCTTCCCAAAACTCCCAGATTACCAGGAATTCCAGTTTTTCCAGAACCCCCCCCGCCCCCCCTTTTTTTTTGACGGACTTCTTCTGCCCCTATTTTATTTTAATCTTCCCAAAACTCCCAGATTACCAGGAATTCCAGTTTTTCCAGAACCCCCCCCCGCCCCCCTTTTTTTTTTGACGGACTTCTTCTGCCCCTATTTTATTTTAATCTTCCCAAAACTCCCAGATTACCAGGAATTCCAGTTTTTCCAGAACCCCCCCCCCCCCTTTTTTTTTTGACGGACTTCTTCTGCCCCAATTTTATTTTAATCTTCCCAAAACTCCCAGATTACCAGGAATTCCAGTTTTTCCAGAACCCCCCCCCGCCCCCCTTTTTTTTTTGACGGACTTCTTCTGCCCCTATTTTATTTTAATCTTCCCAAAACTCCCAGATTACCAGGAATTCCAGTTTTTCCAGAACCCCCCCCCCCCTTTTTTTTTTTGACGGACTTCTTCTGCCCCAATTTTATTTTAATCTTCCCAAAACTCCCAGATGACCAGGAATTCCAGTTTTTCCAGATTTTTTTTATTACCTTTTTTCTCTTTTTTGACGGACTTTTTCTGCCCCAATTTTATTTTAATCTTCCCAAAACTCCCAGATGACCAGGAATTCCAGTTTTTCCAGATTTTTTTTTTTACCTTTTTTCTCTTTTTTGACGGACTTTTTCTGCCCCAATTTTATTTGAATCTTCCCAAAACTCCCAGATTACCAGGAATTCCAGTTTTTCCATATATATATATTTTTTTTTTACCTTTTTTCTCTTTTTTGACTAACTTCTTCTGCCCCAATTTTATTTTAATCTTCCCAAAAACTCCCAGATTACCAGGAATTCCAGTTTTTCCAGAAAATTTCCCCCTCTTTTCTCTTTTTTGACGGATTTCTTCTGCCCCAATTTTATTTTATTCTTTCCAAAACTCCCAGATTACCAGGAATTCCAGTTTTTCCAGAATTTTTTTTAACCTTTTTTCTCTTTTTTGACGGACTTCTTCTGCCCCAATTTTATTTTAATCTTCCCAAAACTCCCAGATTACCAGGAATTCCAGTTTTTCCAGAACCCCCCCCGCCCCCCCCTTTTTTTTGACGGACTTCTTCTGCCCCTATTTTATTTTAATCTTCCCAAAACTCCCAGATTACCAGGAATTCCAGTTTTTCCAGAACCCCCCCCCGCCCCCCTTTTTTTTTTGACGGACTTCTTCTGCCCCTATTTTATTTTAATCTTCCCAAAACTCCCAGATTACCAGGAATTCCAGTTTTTCCAGAACCCCCCCCCCCCCCTTTTTTTTTTGACGGACTTCTTCTGCCCCAATTTTATTTTAATCTTCCCAAAACTCCCAGATTACCAGGAATTCCAGTTTTTCCAGAACCCCCCCCCGCCCCCCTTTTTTTTTTGACGGACTTCTTCTGCCCCTATTTTATTTTAATCTTCCCAAAACTCCCAGATTACCAGGAATTCCAGTTTTTCCAGAACCCCCCCCCCCCCTTTTTTTTTTTGACGGACTTCTTCTGCCCCAATTTTATTTTAATCTTCCCAAAACTCCCAGATGACCAGGAATTCCAGTTTTTCCAGATTTTTTTTATTACCTTTTTTCTCTTTTTTGACGGACTTTTTCTGCCCCAATTTTATTTTAATCTTCCCAAAACTCCCAGATGACCAGGAATTCCAGTTTTTCCAGATTTTTTTTTTACCTTTTTTCTCTTTTTTGACGGACTTTTTCTGCCCCAATTTTATTTGAATCTTCCCAAAACTCCCAGATTACCAGGAATTCCAGTTTTTCCATATATATATATTTTTTTTTTACCTTTTTTCTCTTTTTTGACTAACTTCTTCTGCCCCAATTTTATTTTAATCTTCCCAAAAACTCCCAGATTACCAGGAATTCCAGTTTTTCCAGAAAATTTCCCCCTTTTTTCTCTTTTTTGACGGATTTCTTCTGCCCCAATTTTATTTTATTCTTTCCAAAACTCCCAGATTACCAGGAATTCCAGTTTTTCCAGAATTTTTTTTAACCTTTTTTCTCTTTTTTGACGGACTTCTTCTGCCCCTATTTTATTTTAATCTTCCCAAAACTCCCAGATTACCAGGAATTCCAGTTTTTCCAGAACCCCCCCCGCCCCCCCTTTTTTTTTGACGGACTTCTTCTGCCCCTATTTTATTTTAATCTTCCCAAAACTCCCAGATTACCAGGAATTCCAGTTTTTCCAGAACCCCCCCCCGCCCCCCTTTTTTTTTTGACGGACTTCTTCTGCCCCTATTTTATTTTAATCTTCCCAAAACTCCCAGATTACCAGGAATTCCAGTTTTTCCAGAACCCCCCCCCCCCCTTTTTTTTTTGACGGACTTCTTCTGCCCCAATTTTATTTTAATCTTCCCAAAACTCCCAGATTACCAGGAATTCCAGTTTTTCCAGAACCCCCCCCCGCCCCCCTTTTTTTTTTGACGGACTTCTTCTGCCCCTATTTTATTTTAATCTTCCCAAAACTCCCAGATTACCAGGAATTCCAGTTTTTCCAGAACCCCCCCCCCCCTTTTTTTTTTTGACGGACTTCTTCTGCCCCAATTTTATTTTAATCTTCCCAAAACTCCCAGATGACCAGGAATTCCAGTTTTTCCAGATTTTTTTTATTACCTTTTTTCTCTTTTTTGACGGACTTTTTCTGCCCCAATTTTATTTTAATCTTCCCAAAACTCCCAGATGACCAGGAATTCCAGTTTTTCCAGATTTTTTTTTTACCTTTTTTCTCTTTTTTGACGGACTTTTTCTGCCCCAATTTTATTTGAATCTTCCCAAAACTCCCAGATTACCAGGAATTCCAGTTTTTCCATATATATATATTTTTTTTTTTACCTTTTTTCTCTTTTTTGACTAACTTCTTCTGCCCCAATTTTATTTTAATCTTCCCAAAAACTCCCAGATTACCAGGAATTCCAGTTTTTCCAGAAAATTTCCCCCTTTTTTCTCTTTTTTGACGGATTTCTTCTGCCCCAATTTTATTTTATTCTTTCCAAAACTCCCAGATTACCAGGAATTCCAGTTTTTCCAGAATTTTTTTTAACCTTTTTTCTCTTTTTTGACGGACTTCTTCTGCCCCTATTTTATTTTAATCTTCCCAAAACTCCCAGATTACCAGGAATTCCAGTTTTTCCAGAACCCCCCCCGCCCCCCCTTTTTTTTTGACGGACTTCTTCTGCCCCTATTTTATTTTAATCTTCCCAAAACTCCCAGATTACCAGGAATTCCAGTTTTTCCAGAACCCCCCCCCGCCCCCCTTTTTTTTTTGACGGACTTCTTCTGCCCCTATTTTATTTTAATCTTCCCAAAACTCCCAGATTACCAGGAATTCCAGTTTTTCCAGAACCCCCCCCCCCCCTTTTTTTTTTGACGGACTTCTTCTGCCCCAATTTTATTTTAATCTTCCCAAAACTCCCAGATGACCAGGAATTCCAGTTTTTCCAGATTTTTTTTATTACCTTTTTTCTCTTTTTTGACGGACTTTTTCTGCCCCAATTTTATTTTAATCTTCCCAAAACTCCCAAATGACCAGGAATTCCAGTTTTTCCAGATTTTTTTTTTTACCTTTTTTCTCTTTTTTGACGGACTTTTTCTGCCCCAATTTTATTTGAATCTTCCCAAAACTCCCAGATTACCAGGAATTCCAGTTTTTCCATATATATATTTTTTTTTTACCTTTTTTCTCTTTTTTGACTAACTTCTTCTGCCCCAATTTTATTTTAATCTTCCCAAAAACTCCCAGATTACCAGGAATTCCAGTTTTTCCAGAAAATTTCCCCCTTTTTTCTCTTTTTTGACGGATTTCTTCTGCCCCAATTTTATTTTATTCTTTCCAAAACTCCCAGATTACCAGGAATTCCAGTTTTTCCAGAATTTTTTTTAACCTTTTTTCTCTTTTTTGACGGACTTCTTCTGCCCCTATTTCATTTTAATCTTCCCAAAACTCCCAGATTACCAGGAATTCCAGTTTTTCCAGAACCCCCCCCCGCCCCCCCTTTTTTTTTGACGGACTTCTTCTGCCCCTATTTTATTTTAATCTTCCCAAAACTCCCAGATTACCAGGAATTCCAGTTTTTCCAGAACCCCCCCCCCCCCCTTTTTTTTTTGACGGACTTCTTCTGCCCCAATTTTATTTTAATCTTCCCAAAACTCCCAGATGACCAGGAATTCCAGTTTTTCCAGATTTTTTTTATTACCTTTTTTCTCTTTTTTGACGGACTTTTTCTGCCCCAATTTTATTTTAATCTTCCCAAAACTCCCAGATGACCAGGAATTCCAGTTTTTCCAGATTTTTTTTTTTACCTTTTTTCTCTTTTTTGACGGACTTTTTCTGCCCCAATTTTATTTGAATCTTCCCAAAACTCCCAGATTACCAGGAATTCCAGTTTTTCCATATATATATTTTTTTTTTTTACCTTTTTTCTCTTTTTTGACTAACTTCTTCTGCCCCAATTTTATTTTAATCTTCCCAAAAACTCCCAGATTACCAGGAATTCCAGTTTTTCCAGAAAATTTCCCCCTTTTTTCTCTTTTTTGACGGATTTCTTCTGCCCCAATTTTATTTTATTCTTTCCAAAACTCCCAGATTACCAGGAATTCCAGTTTTTCCAGAATTTTTTTTAACCTTTTTTCTCTTTTTTGACGGACTTCTTCTGCCCCTATTTTATTTTAATCTTCCCAAAACTCCCAGATTACCAGGAATTCCAGTTTTTCCAGAACCCCCCCCGCCCCCCCCTTTTTTTTGACGGACTTCTTCTGCCCCTATTTTATTTTAATCTTCCCAAAACTCCCAGATTACCAGGAATTCCAGTTTTTCCAGAACCCCCCCCCCCCCCCCCTTTTTTTTTTGACGGACTTCTTCTGCCCCAATTTTATTTTAATCTTCCCAAAACTCCCAGATGACCAGGAATTCCAGTTTTTCCAGATTTTTTTTATTACCTTTTTTCTCTTTTTTGACGGACTTTTTCTGCCCCAATTTTATTTTAATCTTCCCAAAACTCCCAGATGACCAGGAATTCCAGTTTTTCCAGATTTTTTTTTTTACCTTTTTTCTCTTTTTTGACGGACTTTTTCTGCCCCAATTTTATTTGAATCTTCCCAAAACTCCCAGATTACCAGGAATTCCAGTTTTTCCAGAAAATTTCCCCCTTTTTTCTCTTTTTTGACGGATTTCTTCTGCCCCAATTTTATTTTATTCTTTCCAAAACTCCCAGATTACCAGGAATTCCAGTTTTTCCAGAATTTTTTTTAACCTTTTTTCTCTTTTTTGACGGACTTCTTCTGCCCCTATTTTATTTTAATCTTCCCAAAACTCCCAGATTACCAGGAATTCCAGTTTTTCCAGAACCCCCCCCGCCCCCCCTTTTTTTTTGACGGACTTCTTCTGCCCCTATTTTATTTTAATCTTCCCAAAACTCCCAGATTACCAGGAATTCCAGTTTTTCCAGAACCCCCCCCCCCCCCCCCCCGCCCCCCTTTTTTTTTTGACGGACTTCTTCTGCCCCTATTTTATTTTAATCTTCCCAAAACTCCCAGATTACCAGGAATTCCAGTTTTTCCAGAACCCCCCCCCCCCCCCCCTTTTTTTTTGACGGACTTCTTCTGCCCCAATTTTATTTTAATCTTCCCAAAACTCCCAGATTACCAGGAATTCCAGTTTTTCCAGAACCCCCCCCCGCCCCCCTTTTTTTTTTGACGGACTTCTTCTGCCCCTATTTTATTTTAATCTTCCCAAAACTCCCAGATTACCAGGAATTCCAGTTTTTCCAGAACCCCCCCCCCCCCTTTTTTTTTTGACGGACTTCTTCTGCCCCAATTTTATTTTAATCTTCCCAAAACTCCCAGATGACCAGGAATTCCAGTTTTTCCAGATTTTTTTTATTACCTTTTTTCTCTTTTTTGACGGACTTTTTCTGCCCCAATTTTATTTTAATCTTCCCAAAACTCCCAGATGACCAGGAATTCCAGTTTTTCCAGATTTTTTTTTTTACCTTTTTTCTCTTTTTTGACGGACTTTTTCTGCCCCAATTTTATTTGAATCTTCCCAAAACTCCCAGATTACCAGGAATTCCAGTTTTTCCATATATATATATATTTTTTTTACCTTTTTTCTCTTTTTTGACTAACTTCTTCTGCCCCAATTTTATTTTAATCTTCCCAAAAACTCCCAGATTACCAGGAATTCCAGTTTTTCCAGAAAATTTCCCCCTTTTTTCTCTTTTTTGACGGATTTCTTCTGCCCCAATTTTATTTTATTCTTTCCAAAACTCCCAGATTACCAGGAATTCCAGTTTTTCCAGAATTTTTTTTAACCTTTTTTCTCTTTTTTGACGGACTTCTTCTGCCCCTATTTTATTTTAATCTTCCCAAAACTCCCAGATTACCAGGAATTCCAGTTTTTCCAGAACCCCCCCCGCCCCCCCCTTTTTTTTGACGGACTTCTTCTGCCCCTATTTTATTTTAATCTTCCCAAAACTCCCAGATTACCAGGAATTCCAGTTTTTCCAGAACCCCCCCCCCCCCCCCCTTTTTTTTTTGACGGACTTCTTCTGCCCCAATTTTATTTTAATCTTCCCAAAACTCCCAGATGACCAGGAATTCCAGTTTTTCCAGATTTTTTTTATTACCTTTTTTCTCGTTTTTGACGGACTTTTTCTGCCCCAATTTTATTTTAATCTTCCCAAAACTCCCAGATGACCAGGAATTCCAGTTTTTCCAGATTTTTTTTTTTACCTTTTTTCTCTTTTTTGACGGACTTTTTCTGCCCCAATTTTATTTGAATCTTCCCAAAACTCCCAGATTACCAGGAATTCCAGTTTTTCCAGAAAATTTCCCCCTTTTTTCTCTTTTTTGACGGATTTCTTCTGCCCCAATTTTATTTTATTCTTTCCAAAACTCCCAGATTACCAGGAATTCCAGTTTTTCCAGAATTTTTTTTAACCTTTTTTCTCTTTTTTGACGGACTTCATCTGCCCCTATTTTATTTTAATCTTCCCAAAACTCCCAGATTACCAGGAATTCCAGTTTTTCCAGAACCCCCCCCGCCCCCCCTTTTTTTTTGACGGACTTCTTCTGCCCCTATTTTATTTTAATCTTCCCAAAACTCCCAGATTACCAGGAATTCCAGTTTTTCCAGAACCCCCCCCCCCCCCCGCCCCCCTTTTTTTTTTGACGGACTTCTTCTGCCCCTATTTTATTTTAATCTTCCCAAAACTCCCAGATTACCAGGAATTCCAGTTTTTCCAGAACCCCCCCCCCCCCCCCCCCCCCCTTTTTTTTTGACGGACTTCTTCTGCCCCAATTTTATTTTAATCTTCCCAAAACTCCCAGATTACCAGGAATTCCAGTTTTTCCAGAACCCCCCCCCGCCCCCCTTTTTTTTTTGACGGACTTCTTCTGCCCCTATTTTATTTTAATCTTCCCAAAACTCCCAGATTACCAGGAATTCCAGTTTTTCCAGAACCCCCCCCCCCCCCTTTTTTTTTTGACGGACTTCTTCTGCCCCAATTTTATTTTAATCTTCCCAAAACTCCCAGATGACCAGGAATTCCAGTTTTTCCAGATTTTTTTTATTACCTTTTTTCTCTTTTTTGACGGACTTTTTCTGCCCCAATTTTATTTTAATCTTCCCAAAACTCCCAGATGACCAGGAATTCCAGTTTTTCCAGATTTTTTTTTTTACCTTTTTTCTCTTTTTTGACGGACTTTTTCTGCCCCAATTTTATTTGAATCTTCCCAAAACTCCCAGATTACCAGGAATTCCAGTTTTTCCATATATATATTTTTTTTTTTTACCTTTTTTCTCTTTTTTGACTAACTTCTTCTGCCCCAATTTTATTTTAATCTTCCCAAAAACTCCCAGATTACCAGGAATTCCAGTTTTTCCAGAAAATTTCCCCCTTTTTTCTCTTTTTTGACGGATTTCTTCTGCCCCAATTTTATTTTATTCTTTCCAAAACTCCCAGATTACCAGGAATTCCAGTTTTTCCAGAATTTTTTTTAACCTTTTTTCTCTTTTTTGACGGACTTCTTCTGCCCCAATTTTATTTTAATCTTCCCAAAACTCCCAGATTACCAGGAATTCCAGTTTTTCCAGAACCCCCCCCGCCCCCCCCTTTTTTTTGACGGACTTCTTCTGCCCCTATTTTATTTTAATCTTCCCAAAACTCCCAGATTACCAGGAATTCCAGTTTTTCCAGAACCCCCCCCCCCCCCCCCCTTTTTTTTTTGACGGACTTCTTCTGCCCCAATTTTATTTTAATCTTCCCAAAACTCCCAGATGACCAGGAATTCCAGTTTTTCCAGATTTTTTTTATTACCTTTTTTCTCTTTTTTGACGGACTTTTTCTGCCCCAATTTTATTTTAATCTTCCCAAAACTCCCAGATGACCAGGAATTCCAGTTTTTCCAGATTTTTTTTTTTACCTTTTTTCTCTTTTTTGACGGACTTTTTCTGCCCCAATTTTATTTGAATCTTCCCAAAACTCCCAGATTACCAGGAATTCCAGTTTTTCCATATATATATATATTTTTTTTTACCTTTTTTCTCTTTTTTGACTAACTTCTTCTGCCCCAATTTTATTTTAATCTTCCCAAAAACTCCCAGATTACCAGGAATTCCAGTTTTTCCAGAAAATTTCCCCCTTTTTTCTCTTTTTTGACGGATTTCTTCTGCCCCAATTTTATTTTATTCTTTCCAAAACTCCCAGATTACCAGGAATTCCAGTTTTTCCAGATTTTTTTTTAACCTTTTTTCTCTTTTTTGACGGACTTCTTCTGCCCCTATTTTATTTTAATCTTCCCAAAACTCCCAGATTACCAGGAATTCCAGTTTTTCCAGAACCCCCCCCGCCCCCCCTTTTTTTTTGACGGACTTCTTCTGCCCCTATTTTATTTTAATCTTCCCAAAACTCCCAGATTACCAGGAATTCCAGTTTTTCCAGATTTTTTTTTTTACCTTTTTTCTCTTTTTTGACGGACTTTTTCTGCCCCAATTTTATTTTAATCTTCCCAAAACTCCCAGATTACCAGGAATTCCAGTTTTTCCAGAACCCCCCCCCGCCCCCCTTTTTTTTTTGACGGACTTCTTCTGCCCATATTTTATTTTAATCTTCCCAAAACTCCCAGATTACCAGGAATTCCAGTTTTTCCAGAACCCCCCCCCCCCTTTTTTTTTGACGGACTTCTTCTGCCCCAATTTTATTTTAATCTTCCCAAAACTCCCAGATGACCAGGAATTCCAGTTTTTCCAGATTTTTTTTATTACCTTTTTTCTCTTTTTTGACGGACTTTTTCTGCCCCAATTTTATTTTAATCTTCCCAAAACTCCCAGATTACCAGGAATTCCAGTTTTTCCAGAAACCCCCCCCCCCCCCCCTTTTTTTTTTGACGGACTTCTTCTGCCCCAATTTTATATTAATCTTCCCAAAACTCCCAGATGACCAGGAATTCCAGTTTTTCCAGATTTTTTTATTACCTTTTTTCTCTTTTTTGACGGCTTTTTTCTGCCCCTTTTTTATTTTAATCTTCCCAAAACTCCCAGAATACCAGGAATTCCAGTTTTTCCAGATTTTTTTTTTTTTTTACCTTTTTTCTCTTTTTTGACTAACTTCTTCTGCCCCAATTTTATTTTAATCTTCCCAAAAACTCCCAGATTACCAGGAATTCCAGTTTTTCCAGAAAATTTCCCCCTTTTTTTCCTGATTTTTTTTATTACCTTTTTTCTCTTTTTTGACGAATTTTTTCTGCCCCAATTTTATTTTAATCTTCCCAAAACTCCCAGAATACCAGGAATTCCAGTTTTTCCAGATTTTTTTTTTTTTTTACCTTTTTTCTCTTTTTTGACTAACTTCTTCTGCCCCAATTTTATTTTAATCTTCCCAAAAACTCCCAGATTACCAGGAATTCCAGTTTTTCCAGAAAATTTCCCCCTTTTTTCAGTAGTGTTTATAAAAATACCCGTTGACCAGGTCCAAAGTCTTGGACTGTGGTTCTCCCAACAGGACCAGACCATGTTGAGTGGAAAGGGTTAGGGTTAGATAACACACTGAAATGGTGTGTTATCTTTGTGGCGCCATCTATTGGTCCAGTTGGTGCAATGCAGGTGCTGCGTGTTGAAAATGTATTTCTTCTTTTGCCTTAAACGTAAAGTAAAACCATCCATAGCTCTTCTTCACTCTAAACAATTCTTCATCACTCCAAGCAACAGTTGTAAGTTTTACAATATAACTAAAACTGTTAATACTTACTAAACTATCCCATGTGTGATGTCTGTAGGAGTGTTTTCATGCATGTTTCTACATGCTATCGTAATGTAATCCAGCTAGCATCGTTAGCATTAGCTAATATGCTAACCCGTTTATGAGTGTCTGTGTTAGTATTATTAACTTACATTCTTTTTGTGTTGTTTCACTTTCACACACACACGCACATACAGTGTATATATACATATTATATATAAATATATATATATATATATATATATACATAAATATATATATACATACAAACCCCGTTTCCATATGAGTTGGGAAATTGTGTTAGATGTAAATATAAACGGAATACAATGATTTGCAAATCCTTTTCAAGCCATATTCAGTTGAATATGCTACAAAGACAACATATTTGATGTTCAAACTCATAAACATTATTTGTGTGCAAATAATCATTAACTTTATAATTTGATGCCAGTAACACGTGACAAAGAAGTTGGGAAAGGTGGCAATAAATACTGATAAAGTTGAGGAATGCTCATCAAAGACTTATTTGGAACATCCCACAGGTGAACAGGCTAATTGGGAACAGGTGGGTGCCATGATTGGGTATAAAAGTAGATTCCATGAAATGCTCAGTCATTCACAAACAAGGATGGGGCGAGGGTCACCACTTTGTCAACAAATGCGTGAGCAAATTGTTGAACAGTTTAAGAAAAACCTTTCTCAAGCAGCTATTGCAAGGAATTTAGGGATTTCACCATCTACGCTCCGTAATATCATCAAAAGGTTCAGAGAATGTGGAGAAATCACTGCACGTAAGCAGCTAAGCCCGTGACCTTCCATCCCTCAGGCTGTACTGCATCAACAAGCGACATCAGTGTGTAAAGGATATCACCACATGGGCTCAGGAACACTTCAGAAACCCACTGTCAGTAACTACAGTTGGTCGCTACATCTGTAAGTGCAAGTTAAAACTCTCCTATGCAAGGCGAAAACCGTTTATCAACAACACCCAGAAACGCCGTCGGCTTCGCTGGGCCTGAGCTCATCTAAGATGGACTGATACAAAGTGGAAAAGTGTTCTGTGGTCTGAGGAGTCCACATTACAAATTGTTTTTGGAAACTGTGGACGTCGTGTCCTCCGGACCAAAGAGGAAAAGATCCATCCGGATTGTTCTAGGCGCAAAGTGTAAAAGGCAGCATGTGTGATGGTATGGGGGTGTATTAGTGGCCAAGACATGGGTAACTTACACATCTGTGAAGGCACCATTAATGCTGAAAGGTACATACAGCTTTTGGAGCAACATATGTTGCCATCCAAGCAACGTTACCATGGACGCCCCTGCTTATTTCAGCAAGACAATGCCAAGCCACATTCAGCACGTGTTACAACAGCGTGGCTTCGTAAAAAAAAGAGTGCGGGTACTTTCCTGGCCCGCCTGCAGTCCAGACCTGTCTCCCATCGAAAATGTGTGGCGCATTATGAAGCGTAAAACACGACAGCGGAGACCCCGGACTGTTGAACGACTGAAGCTCTACATAAAACAAGAATGGGAAAGAATTCCACTTTCAAAACTTCAACAATTAGTTTCCTCAGTTCCCAATCGTTTATTGAGTGTTGTTAAAAGGAAAGGCCATGTAACACAGTGGTGAACATGCCCTTTCCCAACTACTTTGGCACGTGTTGCAGCCATGAAATTCTAAGTTAATTATTATTTGCAAAAAAAAAAAACAAAGTTTATGAGTTTGAACATCAAATATGTTGTCTTTGTAGCATATTCAACTGAATATGGCTTGAAAAGGATTTGCAAATCATTGTATTCCGTTTATATTTACATCTAACACAATTTCCCAACTCATATGGAAACGGGGTTTGTATGTGTATATATATATATATATATATATATATATATATATATAGGTCATGTGACTAAAGGCACGAGACACATGATGAAATAAGAGGTGTTATTGTAGTGTTGATGTGTAGCCTTGCCACAAAGCGGAGTAAAGTGGTGTAAAAATACCAGCTGGGATTAAAATGTCATTCCTGACGTAGCACCAGAGTCCGTCAAGCCAGCGGTACATTTAGCTCTCAGCTGGCCTCCCGACCCACAATTTTCCCACGCCCGTCTGTCCTCGCCAGTTGGTCGGGGGCCCGTTAGCGAGACAGGTGCGCATCTCTTCGCCTTTCGCCCCGCAGCGTGACCTTGACTCCTGCGGCGAGTGTGCGCTGACATTGAAGCTCCCGCTGTTGACTGTGCTCAAAGGAGCCACGGCAGGCCGCTTCATTAACAGCCGCCCGACATGACCACGCCCACTTGAAGGTATGACATGACCACGCCCACTTGAAGGTATGTCAGTGGTGCAGCAGCAGGACGTGACAAAGAAAACATTCAACTAGCAACTTTTCTGCTCAAATTACTTTGTTGACGTTGCTTAAAATGACATTAATAACGCAGTAATTGACTTCTTTTAACTACAATTCAAAATCTACAGGATTCTTGCTGTGACGTGCAGGAAGTACAACACCCCAAAAGTAGTGAAGTTGTCAGGTTGTGTAAATGGTCAATAAAAAGAGAATACAACAAATCCTTTTCAACTTATATTCAATTGAATAGACTGCAAAGACAAGATATTTCATGTTCACACTGACAAACTTTCTTCTTTTTTGCAAATATTAGCTCATTTGGAATTTGATGGCTGCAACATGTTTCAAAAAAGCTGGCACAAGTGGCAAAAAAGAGTGAGGAATGCTCATCAAAGACTTATTTGGAACATCCCACAGGTGAACAGGCTAATTGGGAACAGGTGGGTGCCATGATTGGGTATAAAAGCAGCTTCCATGAAATGCTCAGTCATTCACAAACAAGGACGGGGCGAGGGTCACCACTTTGTCAACAAATGCCTGAGCAAATTGTTTAAGAACAACATTTCTCAACAAGGAATTTAGGGATTTCACCATCTACGCTCCGTAATATCATCAAAAGGTTGAGAGAATGTGGAGAAATCACTGCACGTAAGCCATGATATTACACACCTGCATCAAAAAGCGACATCAATGTGTAAAGGATATCACCACATGGGCTCAGGAACACTTCAGAAAACCACTGTCAGTAACTACAGTTGGTCGCTACATCTGTAAGTGCAAGTTAAAACTCTACTATGCAAAGCCAAAGCCATTTATCAACAACACCCAGAAATGCTTCGCTGGGCCCGAGCTCATCTAAGATCGTTAGCGTTAACTACTACTGGTTTGAGGTACACATGGAATACGTGCACATGGAATAAGGCCTCCATGTAATAACTGCACATGGAATAAGTACACATGGAATAAGTGCACATGGAATAAGTGCACATGGAATAAGTACACATGGAATAAGTGCACATGGAATAAGTGCACATGGAATAAGTGCACATGGAATAGGGCCTCCATGGATTAAGTACACATGGAATAAGTGCACATGGAATAAGGCATCCATGGAATAAGTGCACATGGAATAGGGCCTCCATGGAATAAGTGCACATGGAATAAGTGCACATGGAATAAGTACACATGGAATAAGGCCTCCATGTAATAGGTGCACATGGAATAGGGCCTCCATGGATTAAGTGCACACGGATTAAGGCCTCCATGGAATAAGTGCACATGGAATAAGTGCACGTGGAATAAGGCCTCCATGGAATAAGTGCACATGGAATAGGGCCTCCATGGAATAAGTGCACATGGAATAAGTACACATGGAATAAGTGCACATGGAATAAGGCCTCCATGGAATAAGTGCACATGGAATAAGTGCACTTGGAATAAGGCCTCAATGAAATAAGTGCACATGGAATAAGGCCTCCATGGAATAAGTGCACATGGAATAAGGCCTCCATGGAATAAGTGCACATGGAATAAGTGCACTTGGAATAAGGCCTCAATGAAATAAGTGCACATGGAATAAGTGCACATGGAATAAGTGCACATGGAATAAGGCCTCCATGGAATAAGTGCACATGAAATAAGGCCTCCATGGAATAAGGCCTCCATGGAATAAGTGCACATGAAATAAGGCCTCCATGGAATAAGTGCACATAGAATAAGGCCGCCAGGCCTCCATGCAATAAGTGCACATGAAATAAGGCCTCCATGAAATAAGTGCACATGGAATAAGGCCTCCATGGGATAAGTGCACATGAAATAAGGCCTCCATGGAATAAGTGCACATGGAATAAGGCCGCCAGGAAATAAGTGCACATGGAATAAGGCCTCCATGGGATAAGTGCACAAGGAATAAGGCCTCCATGGAATAAGTGCACATGGAATAAGGCCGCCAGGCCTCCATGCAATAAGTGCACATGAAATAAGGCCTCCAGAAAATAAGTGCACATGGAATAAGGCCTCCATAGAATAAGTGCACATGAAATAAGGCCTCCATGGAATAAGTGCACATGGAATAAGGCCGCCAGGCCTCCATGCAATAAGTGCACATGAAATAAGGCCTCCATGAAATAA
>NC_084573.2:39845000-39860000 GCF_033978685.3 Nerophis lumbriciformis
CTTCTTGAGACATGTCTCATTTGCACCCTTGGTGGTGAAATTGACTGTGTGTCGCTTTTAAAAGTGCCCCCCCTCTGGCCAACATATGAAATAACAAGTGTGTGTAAACAATTTAAATGCACTCCCTTTGGCTAAAAGTAATAAAAAAATAAAAATAAATATGTATATAGAGACATACTGTAATAACTTGAAGTAAATAATGAAGATTAAAAACCAATTACAAACAAAAAATTCAGATTTTTTTTTTTTTTAAACTAAAAGCAGTCTTTTTCTCACAATGTGTCGACTTCTTTCTAATAAAATTGGGAACAATTTCTCATATTCTTTCTGTTTCTGTAATATTGCAATATTTTTTCGTAAAATTATTACTCTTTTATGTAAAATTATTACTTTTTAATGTGACATTTGTCATATAATATTCTGACTTTTATCATATTATTGCCTTTTTTTTTTTGTTCTTGTAAAATAGTGAAATTTTTTGAGTAAAATGATGACTTTTGTCATCATTTTGCCAAGTCAAATTCCGATTATTATTATAATATCGCCAACATTTCAAAGTTTTCTTATAAAATTGTGACTTTGTCGAGTAAAATCACGACTCTTTTCATAAAATTGCCATAATTTTAAGCTTTTCTTGTCAAATCGCGACTGTTATTGAGTAAAATTCAAATTTGTATCATAATATTGCACAAATGTTCAGTTTTTCATGTAATATTTTGACTCGCGTTGAGTAAAATTATGACTTTTATTATAATACTGCCAAAATTTTAACTTTTTTTTGTCAAACCCTGACCTTTTTACTTGTGAAATTGTGACCTTTTTCTTGTGAAATTCCAAATAATTTTTCACAACAAGCTTTTTTATATGTGCATAGTATGTATATATTATTAATGTTGTAAATACACTTCTTTATATATCTAGAAAGGCTGGTCCTAAAGAGGGAGGCTTTTTTCTCTCAAGAAGGTAACAAATACAAGAGCGTGTGTGTGTGTGTGTGTGTGTGTGTGTGTGTGTGTGTGTGTGTGTGTGTGTGTGTGTGTGTGTGTGTGTGTGTGTGTGTGTGTGTTCTTGTATTTCAAGCCTTCTTGAGACATGTCTCATTTGCACCCTTGGTGGTGAAATTGACTGTGTGTCGCTTTTAAAAGTGCCCCCCTTCTGGCCAACATATGAAATAACAAGTGTGTGTAAAAAAATTTAAATGCGCTCCCTTTGGCTAAAAGTAATAAAATAAATATGTATATAGAGACATACTGTAATAACTTGAAGTAAATAATGAAGATTAAAAACCAATTACAAACAAAACATTCAGATTTTTATGTTTTTTAACTAAAAGCAGTCTTTTTCTCACAATGTGTCGACTTCTTTCTTATAAAATTGGGAACAATTTCTCACATTCCTTCTGTTTCTGTAATATTGCAATATTTTTTCTTAAAATTATTACTCTTTTCTGTAAAATTAGTACTTTTTAATGTGACATTTGTCATATAATATTCTGACTTTTATCACATTATTGCCAAATTTTTTTTTGTTCTTGTAAAATAGTGAAATTTTTGGAGTAAAATGATGACTTTTGTCATCATTTTGCCAAGTCAAATTCCGATTATTATTATAATATTGCCAACATTTCAAAGTTTTCTTATAAAATTGTGACTTTTGTCGAGTAAAATCACGACTCTTTTCATAAAATTGCCATAATTTTTAAGCTTTTCTTGTCAAATCACGACTGTTATTGAGTAAAATTCAAATTTGTATCATAATATTGCACAAATGTTCAGTTTTTCATGTAATATTTTGACTCGCGTTGAGTAAAATGACGACTTTTATTATAATACTGCCAAAATTCTAAGTTTTTCTTGTGAAATTGTGACCTTTTTCTTGTGAAATTGTGACCTTTTTCTTGTGAAATTCCAACTTATTTTTCACAACAAGCTTTTTTATATTTGCATAGTATGTATATATTATTAATGTTGTAAATACACTTCTTTATATATCTAGAGAGGCTGGTCCTAAAGAGGGAGGCAGGAGGTCTCAAGAAGGTAAGAAATACAAGAAAGTGTGTGTTTGAAGATGCTACCTCAGCATTGTGCATGTGTCAAGTTAGCGCGACACCTTGTGACATGCAGGCTGTGTCAGAGAGGAAGACTGCATGCAAACAATGTTTCCTGGCCATGCTGAAGCCAGAGGAGCGCAGAGAAGCTCGCTGGGCTATTCTGGGACGAGTGGGCTGTGGAAAAACAGGATGTGCAACCTTGTTGTTCATCTAACTGTTGCTTTTTAGAACATGGAAGTGCTCTCCTCGACTCTCCTGCACTTATTTGATATTGCATGGATTTCTCTTCCTGCTGGAAAGTGTTGAACCAAGTCACCCAGGCCTTCAAACATAACTAGCTTCTGCATTTTGCTCTTATCAGGTACAAAATGTCAACTACTGTTTGTCTGATTCAAAACTCTTCAAAATCAATAGGGTTCTTGCTATACACCAGGCTTGTAAGGTCTATCAGTACTGCTAAAGTACCAGGGTACTAATTAAAACAACTATTCAGCTTCTGAAAAATACAGCTACTTTGTTCCTGCTGTTTAACCAGGCGGTGACGAGGGGAAAGACGACAACGAGTTCACGGCACAGCTGCGTCCCACAGTGGCATCGGGACACAAGGGAAGGGAAAAGAGGCGCATGCCGGCGTATTGCTCGCGCCACAACGCTACGCTCTGTGCCTGAAGGGCGCTATCGTGTTGCGGCACGGGACTGCAGAGGCCTTTCTCTGGGACAGGAAGAAGTCAAAGTGACACAGGAAGCTCAGCAGCAGAAAGAAGGTCATGTGTGGAACTTCCTCTGATTGACTGGACTGACAATTAAGGCAGTAAATAAACGTTTGACAATGGCGCCCATTTTGAACACAAATATATAGAGTTGGTGACATGAATGGATAATCCAAAATAAATACATTGTGGCAAATGCAGGAAACACAATGTTGTTTCTCTCAGGTCTTTACTGCAAGACTGACAACATGAGTGTCAAGACTGGGACTATGGCTTGGTTTGTTCTCCCGAGGTGCAAGTGAATTGGACTGGTCATGGCGTGAAGGTAAATACATTTTTAATAATAACACTCAAAGGAACAAAAGGCGCGCTCAAGGCGGATGTACAAACTTGACTAACGAAAACAAAAGACTTGCACGGGGGCAAAAAACTATGAACAACAAAAAAAACACTAACTGTGGCAATAATAAACAAACTTACTTGGCATGGACATGAAGTGCGCAGAGGTGGACAGAGTGTGACAGGGGGCATAAATGCGGGGATGTCGTCAGGACGAACAACAGAAAATGAATGAACTTAAATACTATGGACATGGTTAGTGAAAGCAGGTGCGTGACTCAAAACGTGAAACAGGTGCGTGACGTGACAAGTGAAAACTAATGGTTGCTATGGTGACAAACAAGAGTGCACAATGAGTCCAAACGTGGAACAGGTGAAACTAATGGGTAATCATGCAAACAAGACAAGGGAGTGAAAAGCCAGAAACTAAACAAAACATGACTTAAAACAAAATATGATTACAAAGACATGACAATGAGGATGTCATATCACAACAACAACTGCACTTTAACAGTGTGCCCAAGAAGCATACTTGCCAACCTTGAGACCTCCGATTTCGGGAGGGGGGGGGGGGGGGGGGGCGTGGTTAAGATATATATATATATATATATAAGAATTACTTGACTTTCAGTGAATTCTAGCTATACATATATTTTTTTTATTACATATATATATATATATATATATATATATATATATATATATATATATATATATATATATATATATATATATATATATATATAAATAAATAAAAGAAATACTTGAATTTCAGTGTTCATTTATTTACACATATACACACATAACACTCATCTACTCATTGTTGAGTTAAGGGTTGAATTGTCCATCCTTGTTCTATTCTCTGTCACTATTTCAGAACACACACATTATACAAATATACAATATAAAATCAATAAGAAAACGGGAGCTCTAATTTGGGAGTCTGAATTAGGATCAGAAGTTCCTATACAAACATTGCGCACTCACGTCGCCTTTTTGTATTGATTACTGCAGCTGTGCACTGGATTCATTCACAAATACAAACTACAACTCACAAACACTTTAGAGTTAGGCTCCACCATCAGAATGTGTACTTAAACTTATAAAGATCACATGGATATTATTCAGTGAGTTGATTCACCAAAACTAACCTGTTATACAGGAGGAAAAAGCACACAGGACGTTTCAATTGTTCACAGACTGGTCGCGCTCATCAGAATGACAAGACACTTCCGGTCTGCAGGTGATAGCATTCAATTGGGAAGAAACGCCCTACTGCCCCCTACTGACCAATGTGAATACTGATAAATGTGTAATGACAGCTCCAAAAACGAATTCTAACCACAAAATAAAATAAATAAATCAACACAAAAATGTGACACATTATGGGTGGGTCACATATGCATGTACAGTAGATGGCAGTATTGTCCTGTTTAAAAGTGTCACAACATTGCTGTTTACGGCAGACGAACTGCTTTACGGTAGACGAAAACTTGACTGCTGTTGTTGTGTGTTGTTGCCGCGCTGGGAGGACGTTAATGAAACTGCCTAACAATAAACCCACATAAGAAACCAAGAACTCGCCCTCTGTCATTAGCTGTTTATATTGTGGGAAAGCGGACGTGTGAACAGGCTGTCAACACGTCACTCAGGTCCGCATGGAGCTGGAGGGGGCGTGGCCTCCAGCTCCGCCTGAATTTCGGGAGATTTTCGGGAGAAAATTTGTCCCGGGAGGTTTTCGGGAGAGGCGCTGAATTTCGGGAGTCTCCCGGAAAATCCGGGAGGGTTGGCAAGTATGGTTGCAGGAAAGAGTCTTTTCTTCAGCTCTTGTGTTCATTTACTGTTTTTCATCAAGCATGAAAAATCAGATGTTATTTATTACGTTTATTTATTATTATATTGATGTTATTTGGGGACGGCGTGGCAAAGTTGGGAGAGTGGCCGTGCCAGCAATCTGAGGGTTCCTGGTTCAATCCCCACCTTCTACCATCCTAGTCACGTCCATTGTGTCCTTGAGCAAGACACTTCACCCTTGCTCCTGATGGCTGCTGGTTAGCGCCGTGCATGGCAGCTCCCTCCATCAGTGTGTGATGTGTGTCATGAAGTGCTTCGAGCGACTTGTTCTCCAGCACATCAAGGACCATATCCCTCCAGACTTCGACCCCCACCAGTTCGCATAGCGGGCGAACAGGTCCACAGAGGACGCCATCGCTGTTGCTCTCCACTCTGCTCTGAACCACCTGGAGCAGCAGCAGAGCTACGTCCGGATGCTCTCTGTGGACTATAGCTCTGCCTTCAATACAATAATCCCGGACAGACTCTGCAATAAACTGGACACTCTTGGCCTCCCCCCTCTCACAAACGCCTGGATAAGGGACTTCCTAACGGACCGACCCCAGAATGTGAGACTTGGCCCGCACCTCTCATCCTCCCGCACGCTGAGCATCGGCTCCCCACAGGGCTGTGTGCTGAGCCCCCTCCTCTACTGCCTTTACACCCATGACTGCAGTCCGGCCCACAGTGACAACCTTACCGTCAAGTTCGCCGACGATACCACAGTGGTCGGGCTCATCTCCAGGGGTGACGAGGCTGCCTACAGAGAGGAGGTCCTGAAGCTGACGGCCTGGTCTTCGGAGAACAACCTCGCTCTCAACACCAGCAAGACCAGAGAGATCATCGTCGACTTCAGGAGGAGCAGCACCGACCCTGCCCCCCTCTACATCAACGGCGAGCATGTAGAGAGGGTCCACACCTTCAGGTACCTTGGAGTCCACATCTCTAATGACTTCTCCTGGACAGTCAACACCACATCAATCATCAAGAAGGCTCAGCAGCGGCTACACTTCCTTAGAGTCCTCGGGAAGTACAACCTGAAGCCTGACCTGCTGCTGACCTTCTACCGCTCGTCCATCGAGAGCCTGCTGACCTACTGTATTACGGTATGGTACGGCAGCTGCACTGCAGCAGACAGGGAGAGGCTGCAAAGAGTGGTCAAGACGGCTCAGAAGATCATCGGCCGCCCTCTCCCCTCTCTGACGGACATCTACACCTCCCGCTGCCTCAACAGAGCCAGTGCCATCATCAAGGACAGCACCCACCCTGGCTCTGACCTGTTCCACCTGCTGCCCTCTGGGAAGCGCTACAGGTGCATTAAAACCAAAACAAACAGGCTAAAGAACAGCTTCTTCCCCAGGGCCATAACCATCCTGAACGGACTGCCCCATTGTCCCTCATAACTGCCTTCTCTTCGGTGCAATAACCCATTCCACCAACCACCCTGTTTTTTTGGGGGGTTTTTTCATGTATATATTCATTTCACACCATATTCATTGCACTTCTACATTTTTTATATTTCTACATTTTTTATATTTCTATATATTTGCACATTGTTTTCTAGCATGCACACATCGCACTGTATGGAATGGCCTCAATCTCGTTACCTTGCGTAATGACAATAAAGCTGATTCTGATTCTGATTCTGTGAATGGGTGAATGTGAAAAATAGTGTCAAAGCGCTTTGAGTTCCTTAAAAAGGTAAAAAAGCGTTATACAAGTACGACCCATTTACCATTTACCATTTATTTATTAAAAAATAAACAATTCTTTGAATTAAGCAGCTTCATGTATTCAATTGGAAGTAATGCATATTAAAAATTTAATCATCCTTAACCTTTAAGCTACATGAATTATGAGCAGGGAATTGAAATCATGGTTTTTAGTTGATGGCCTTCCTGCCTTCACATTTGGCCTTAGTGCCCTCAAAAGGTTGGCAAGTGGCTTAAAATGATGGAATTCCAGGCCTGGTGCCAACACGCGTGAAATTGCTTTCATTTGATTTCCAAAGCGTGTTAATGAATTACATTTCCAACGCTGCACCTCCTTAATGAGTGTAAGATGTGCTGCACCTGCATGTGTTATGTCAGCTGACTGTGGGGTAGAGATGCGCGGATAGGCAATTTATTTCATCCGCAACCGCGTCAGAAAGTCGTCAACCATCCGCCATCCACCCGATGTAACGTTTGATCAGAACTGCACCCGCCCGCCATCCGCCCGCACCCGCCCGAAGTTTTATTTACGGAGGCAATAATTGAGCATGGACTTCCAATCGCACTGGCTGATCACATGGGACAGTTAAATGTTTGTAATGCAACCTTTAAAAATCATTACGCGGTGATCGCGGTCCCAAAAATAAACTTTTCTTGCATGATAATGTCCAGAAAAACTCGCTTTATATTACTATAGAGTCCTTTTAACGAATGAGTTTGATGGTTTATCACAAACCTTAAATGAAAGAAGTCCTTTGTTCTCCTGCACCATGCATGCACTTTGGCCTTGCTTCGTGTTTGGTGCGCAATCCTGTCGGCTGTATTTCACAGCACGACATACTGTTAAAAGTGTTTATACTATTTATGCTTTCAAGTCCAAGTTGAAGAAATCTTGTTAAATGTTGACAGCATAACTACCAAAATACAGAAGTATGTCCTTAATATTTTTGCAGTGCTATTTCTGTTGAAAAGTTCAAATGATTACATTAGAGATGTGATGTGCCACTTTTCAAGTGTCTGATGGCTTCAATTAATTTTCATTAATTTTTCATATTTTGAATTCTTTTGAAAGGCTTACAAAAAAACTACATTTGAATTGTAATTCCATGCTATTAAATTTTAATGAAGTTAGCTTACCATGTTTACAGTATGATAATTGTGATAGAAATGTGAATTTTAGGCACAGAATATTTTTTACAATTGAACAAGGCAGTAGATTATACAAGCTTGGACAGAAAGTTAATAATGACACCAATTTTTTTTTAAATGGAATTGTTTAGTACTGTTTTACCATTTGTTTACTGTAAAAAGTGTTTATACTGTTTATACTTTCAATTAACAAATTGAAGTCTTGTGAAAGGTTGACAGGATAACTGGCATTAACTGTCAAAATAATTTCAAACTATTGAAGTTAGCTTACAGAATAAACATGCCAAAATAATTTCAAACTATTGAAGTTAGCTTACAGAATAAACATGTCAATCAACCCATATGATTTTTGCTGTAATATTTTTGTTTTGAAAAGTCACTGTGACTGATAGAAAAGTGATGGTTTTAGCAACATTTTAACCTGTCTGAATGCCTGTCCTGGACCTACCGAGGCCTGCAGCCCTTGGACCCTGGCTACTAGGTTTTTCTGATTTCAAAAGTTGGCAGGTATGGTGAGGTTATAAAGCTTTTGCCTGTTAAAGAAAGGAGACTGATCCAATGCAGCACAGACTTTCGCGTGCCACGCTGTCACGACCCAGACGCACACCAGTGCGCAATCATATGGGAGCCGCGCTGAGCGCACCTCCAAGCGCGTCTCGCTGCCGGCGACGGCCGGGTATGGGCCCGACGCTCCAGCGCCATCCATTTTCAGGGCTAGTTGATTCGGCAGGTGGGTTGTTACACACTCCTTAGCGGGTTCCGACTTCCATGGCCACCGTCCTGCTCTCTATATCAACCAGGGTGAGCCCCAACCCTTTCGTGAGCGCACTGCGCGCGGAGTGACCCCTGTTACGCGCCCCCGGCAACAGGGGTGGCGGGCAGGTAAGCTGCGCGGGCGGAGCGCGCAGAGTGACCCATGTTACGAGCCCCCGGCCACGGGGGTGGCGGGCAGGTAAGCTGCTTACCTGCTGCGCGTGACGCCGGCCGCGGCGAAGGCGGACGAGGCGGGGTGTCGGTGCGGTGGGCGCGGTGGTGACCCTGGACGTGCGTCGGGCCCTTCTCGCGGATCGCCTCAGCTACGGCTCCCGGTGGGGCCCTCTCGGGGGAAGGGGCCTCGGTCCCGGACCCCGGCGAGGCGTCCCTTCTCCGCTCCGTAAAAGTGTCCATCTCTTTTCTTTTTTTTTCTTCTGTTGTGGCATATGCTGCAGGTGCCTGCTCGTTTTTCGTATGTGGGTAACAACATTTAACTATGTATATATATTTACCAATTGGTTTAACTGCCACCCGCAAAAAAAAAAAAAAAAAAAAAAATCGAATTAATCCGCCCGACCCGACCCGCGCGCGGATAAAATCTTTTTTTTTTTTATTTCATCCGCCCGATCCGCGGATAATCCGCGGACTCCGCGGTTGTGCCCGCAAACCGCGCATCTCTACTGTGGGGAGAAGCAGAAGTCGTCATCATCACAGCCAGACTTTCTCAGACCAGCTGATGCGTGACAACATATGCAAAACAGGAATGAGGAGAGTAAGAAACAAGTTTGGCAGGAGATAACGAACAAATACTGCTTGTCATCGCTTTAATTAGGGACTTATCTCATGTTTGTGTCAAGAACAAAAAACATTCACTAATCTTTGGCTGTCAAAATAACTCCATTAAATAATAATCATCATATTACTGATTTTGTGACTTTATTCTCACTAAATTAGGACGTTTTGGTCATTGAATTACACTTTTATTGTTATATTTTGAAATAACACAAGTTCAATTACAAACATTTGATAAATATTACTATAATACTTTAAGAGCAAATAAAAGTCTGCATGGATGATATTACTCTATCTGGACTGTATATTACTCTATCTGGACTGTATATTACTCTATCTGGACTGTATATTACTCTATCTGAACTGTATATTACTCTATCTGGACTGGGGGAAATGTTTTTATTTTTAGTTTTGTAAAACTACAAATGGATATTTAGAGCTTTTCAACTTTTTTCACATGAAATAAGTTATAATAAATAATGTAATTAAATTATAACTTCAATATTGTTTTATTTTGATCCCTGTCTCACAACAAACTAAATGTACAGTGCATCCATGTTGTCATGTTACAGCCTTATTCCAATATGGAATACATTCATTTTATTCTCAAAATTGTACGCACAATACCCCATAATGACAATGTGACAAGTTTTTTTGAATTTTTTAATTTAATTTGCAAACTAATTAAAACTAAAACAATCACATGTACAAACCCCGTTTCCATATGAGTTGGGAAATTGTGTTAGATGTAAATATAAACGGAATACAATGATTTGCAAATCCTTTTCAAGCCATATTCAGTTGAATATGCTACAAAGACAACATATTTGATGTTCAAACTCATAAACTTATTTTATTTTTTTTGCAAATAATAATTGACATTAGAATTTCATGGCTGCAACACGTGACAAAGTAGTTGGGAAAGGGCATGTTCACCACTGTGTTACATGGCCTTTCCTTGTAACAACACTCAGTAAAGGTTTGGGAACTGAGGAGACACATTTTTGAAGCTTCTCAGGTGGAATTCTTTCCCATTCTTGCTTGATGTACAGCTTAAGTTGTTCAACAGTCCGGGGGTCTCCCTTCTGCTATTTTAGGCTTCACATTTTCAATGGGAGACAGGTCTGGACTACAGGCAGGCCAGTCTAGTACCCGCACTCTTTTACTATGAAGCCACGTTGATGTAACACCTGGCTTGGCATTGTCTTGCTGAAATAAGCAGGGGCGTCCATGGTAATGTTTGCTTGGATGGCAACATATGTTGCTCCAAAAGCTGTATGTACCTTTCAGCATTAATGGTGCCTTCACAGATGTGTAAGTTACCCATGTCCTGGCCACTAATACACCCCCATACCATCACACATGCTGCCTTTTACACTTTGCTCCTAGAACAATCCGGATGGTTCTTTTCCTCTTTGGTCCGGAGGACACGACGTCCACAGTTTCCAAAAACAATTTGAAATGTGGACTCGTCAGACCACAGAACACTTTTCCACTTTGTATCAGTCCATCTTAGATGAGCTCAGGCCCAGCGAAGCCGACGGCATTTCTGGGTGTTGTTGATAAACGGTTTTCGCCTTGCATAGGAGGCTTTTAACTTGCACTTACAGATGTAGCGACCAACTGTAGTTACTGACAGTGGGTTTCTGAAGTGTTCCTGAGCCCATGTGGTGATATCCTTTACACACTGATGTGGCTTGTTGATGCAGTACAGCCTGAGGGATGGAAGGTCACGGGCTTAGCTGCTTACGTGCAGTGATTTCTCCACATTCTCTGAACCCTTTGATGATATTACGGAGCGTAGATGGTGAAATCCCTCAATTCCTTGCAATTGCTGGTTGAGAAAGGTTTTTCTTAAACTGTTCAACAATTTGCTCACGCATTTGTTGACAAAGTGGTGACCCTCGCCCCATCCTTGTTTGTGAATGACTGAGCATTTCATGGAATCTACTTTTTTTATACCCAATCATGGCACCCACCTGTTCCCAATTAGCCTGCACACCTGTGGGATGTTCCAAATAAGTGTTTGATGAGCATTCCTCAACTTTATCAGTATTTATTGCCACCTTTCCCAACTTCTTTGTCACGTGTTGCTGGCATCAAATTCTAAAGTTAATTATTATTTGCAATAATGAGTTTGAACATCAAATATGTTGTCTTTGTAGCATATTCAACTGAATATGGCTTGAAAAGGATTTGCAAATCATTGTATTCCGTTTATATTTACATCTAACACAATTTCCCAACTCATATGGAAACGGGGTTTGTACATAAGTATTCACAGCCTTTGCTCAATACTTAGTTGATGCACTTTGGCAGCCTCAAGTCTTTTTCAATACGATGGCACACCTATCTTTGGGCACTTTCTCTCTTTCCTCTTTGCAGCACCTCTCAATTAGGACTGCAACTAACGATTGTTTTGATAGTCAACAACTATCTTAGCCATTAGTCGACAGATCGGATAATAAAGCGTACACATATTTAATGGCTCTAATTTTTCCATCGACTTTTGAATGGAGCTAAAGGTATTTTAGGCATGTGCTTATGAACAAAGATGACTAATTCATTCAGAAATAATTATTCATACTGTAACTGTGCTGCTCATTCAGCTGTTACACACATTTAAAAGACTATTAACATGTTTAAAAGAAAGAAAAGTGCTATAAAAAAAACAATTAACCTTGTTTCTGTATTTAAAAAACAGTTAAAATAGCAGCAATGAAAACAAATAATGCGTGTGTGTGTGTGTGTGTGTGTTCTTGTATTTCGAGCCTTCTCGAGACATGAAGAGGGAAAAGTATCTTCCATATGAGGAGGTGTGAACAAGTGATGACATAAATCAATAACATTGCATCTAATAGACAATGTCTCATTTGCACCCCTGCTGGTCAAAATGAGGGCGGTCCCAAAAAGACAGCCAATTTCCACAGTCAAAAAGTGTTAAAAGTGCTCCCCATCTGGCCAACATATGAAATAACAAGTGTGTGTAAGAAATTGAAATGCGCCCCCTATGGCCAAAGTTAATTAAAAAAATGAATGAATATGTATATATAGAGACATACTGTAATAACTTGAAGTAAATAATGAAGATTAAAAACCAATTACAAACAAAAACTGTCATGTCTGTGTAATCATGTTTTGTTTTAAGTCATGTTTTGTTTAGTTTCTGGCTTTTCACTCCCTTGTCTTGTTTGCATGATTACCCATTAGTTTCACCTGTTCCACGTTTGGACTCATTGTGCACTCTTGATTGTCACCATAGCAACCCATTAGTTTTCACCTGTCACGTCACGCACCTGTTTCACGTCTTGAGTCACGCACCTGTTTTCGTTAATCATGTCTGTAGTATTTAAGTTCAGTGTTTTTCAGTTTGTCTTTCTGACGACCTCACCACATTTATGCTCTGTCCATTTTTTCATGGCCATCGTTCACGCTGCTCCTTTTTTGTCCATGCCAAGTAAGTTCTTTATTCAAGCTATAGTTTGCAAGTTTTGTTTAATTGTTCATAGTTTCTGCCCTTGTGCAAGTTTTGTGTTTATAGTCAAGTTTTGTACTTCCGCCCTTGTGCGCGCTTTTCGTTTATTCCTTTTTTTGATAGTTTAAATAAATCATGTACCTTCATGCCCGTCTCGCCCGTGCCAACTTTCCGTTGCATCCCGGAAAAGCAAACACCCAAGATCAAGTCTTGACAAAAAATTTAACAAAAAAACCTAAAAGCTGACTTTTTTATATGTGCATAGTATGTATATATTATTAATGTTGTAAATACACTTCTTTATATATCTAGAAAGGCTGGTCCTAAAGTCGGCATTTTTCTCAGGTCTATATATATATTTATTTAATTTTTTTTTACTTGGGACTTCCGGCGGTCCAGATTTTGGACGCTAGCGGGTGTAATCTGGTCCACGGGCCGTAGTTTGGGGACCCCCGGCTGTTAGAGAATGTTGTTTCCATTGATTGATTTCCATGCTCGTGTTGACATTTCCTTTCCTTTCTGCCTCAGGGGATTATCATCGCAGGGAAATGTTTTCCTTTCATACTTTTTTTCTACTGGTCCACATTTTCCTTAGGTCGTAAAAATATCAATAATCATCCATGGCGATAAATACACTTTTTAGCCGCCTCGCTCAGCCCTACCACAAAGTCAACAACGTTATCGCTGCATAAAGACAATAAATAAAGAGGGAAGACAATAAATAAAGAGGGGTTTAAACCTCAATTACCTACTATTATTTCTCCCCACAATCTCATACTGAGCAAGTTGTGTTTTGGAGGATGTTTGACCCGTCTGTCTCCATTGGGCGAGTGGCCGTGCCAGCAACCTGAGGGTTCCTGGTTCAATCCCCACCTTCTACCAACCTGGTCACGTCCGTTGTGTCCTTGAGAAAGACACTTCACCCTTGCTCCTGATGGGTGGTGGTTAGGGCCTTGCATGGCCATCAGTGTGTGAATGTGTGTGTGAATGTGTGTGTGACTGTGTGTGTGAATGGGTGAATGGTGAAATAGTGTCAAAGTACCTTGAAGGTAGAAAAGCGCTGTACAAGTATAACCTATTTAGCATTTAGCATTAAGCAGCACATAAACAACCACTACAACACAATAGCACATAAACTACAATGTGTGAAGACACAATAGCACATAAACAACCACTACAACGTGTGAAGACACAATAGCACATAAACAACCACTACAATGTGTGAAGACACAATAGCACATAAACAACCACTACAACGTGTGAAGACACAATAGCACATAAACTACAATGTGTGAAGACACAATAGCACATAAACAACCACTACAACGTGTGAAGACACAATAGCACATAAACTACAATGTGTGAAGACACAACAGCACATAAACAACCACTACAATGTGTGAAGACACAATAGCACATAAACAACCACTACAATGTGTGAAGACACAATAGCACATAAACAACCACTACAATGTGTGAAGACACAATAGCACATAAACAACCACTACAACATGTGAAGACACAATAGCACATAAACAACCACTACAACGTGTGAAGACACAATAGCACATAAACAACCACTACAATGTGTGAAGACACAATAGCACATAAACAACCACTACAACGTGTGAAGACACAATAGCACATAAACTACAATGTGTGAAGACACAATAGCACATAAACAACCACTACAACGTGTGAAGACACAATAGCACATAAACTACAATGTGTGAAGACACAACAGCACATAAACAACCACTACAATGTGTGAAGACACAATAGCACATAAACAACCACTACAATGTGTGAAGACACAATAGCACATAAACAACCACTACAATGTGTGAAGACACAATAGCACATAAACAACCACTACAACATGTGAAGACACAATAGCACATAAACAACCACTACAACGTGTGAAGACACAATAGCACATAAACAACCACTACAATGTGTGAAGACACAATAGCACATAAACAACCACTACAATGTGTGAAGACACAATAGCACATAAACAACCACTACAATGTGTGAAGACACAATAGCACATAAACAACCACTACAATGTGTGAAGACACAATAGCACATAAACAACCACTACAATGTGTGAAGACACAATAGCACATAAACAACCACTACAATGTGTGAAGACACAATAGCACATAAACAACCACTACAATGTGT
>NC_084573.2:39865000-39927500 GCF_033978685.3 Nerophis lumbriciformis
AGGAATTGCCTCATCTAGTTGAGACATCATTTCATAGCTGGTGAGAATAAATGAATACAAAGAGGGACAAGCGGTAGAAAATGGATGGATGGGTGGACATATAAGTTCATAATCAATCAATCAATCAATCAATCAATCAATGTTTATTTATATAGCCCTAAATCACAAGTGTCTCAAAGGGCTGCACAAGCCACAACCACATCCTCGGTACAGAGCCCACATAAGGGCAAGGAAAAACTCACCCCAGTGGGACGTCGATGTGAATGACTATGAGAAACCTTGGAGAGGACCGCATATGTGGGTAACCCCTCCCCTCTAGGGGAGACTGAATGCAATGGATGTCGAGTGGGTCTGACATAATAGTGAGAGAGTCCAGTCCATAGTGGATCCAACATAATAGTAAGAGTCCAGTCCATAGTGGATCTAACATAATAGTAAGATTCCAGTCCATAGTGGATCTAACATAATAATGAGAGTCCAGTCCATAGTGGGTCCAACATAATAGTAAGAGTCCAGTCCATAGTGGATCTAACATAATAGTGAGAGTCCAGTCCATAGTGGATCTAACATAATAGTGTGAGAGTCCAGTCCATAGTGGATCTAACATAATAGTGAGAGAGTCCAGTCCATAGTGGATCTAACATAATAGTGAGAGTCCAGTCCATAGTGGATCCAACATAATAGTAAGAGTCCAGTCCATAGTGGATCTAACATAATAGTGTGAGAGTCCAGTCCATAGTGGATCTAACATAATAGTGAGAGTCCAGTCCATAGTGGATCCAACATAATAGTAAGAGTCCAGTCTATAGTGGATCTAACAAAATAGTGTGAGAGTCCAGTCCATAGTGGATCTAACATAATAGTGTGAGAGTCCAGTCCATAGTGGATCTAACATAATGGTGAGAGTTCAGTCCATAGTGGATCTAACATAATAGTGAGAGTCCAGTCCATAGTGGATCTAACATAATAGTGTGAGAGTCCAGTCCATAGTGGATCTAACATAATAGTGAGAGTCCAGTCCATAGTGGATCTAACATAATAGTAAGAGTCCAGTCCATAGTGGATCTAACATAATAGTGTGAGAGTCCAGTCCATAGTGGATCTAACATAATAGTGAGAGTCCAGTCCATAGTGGATCTAACATAATAGTGAGAGTCCAGTCCATAGTGGATCTAACATAATAGTGTGAGAGTCCAGTGCATAGTGGATCTAACATAATAGTGAGAGAGTCCAGTCCATAGTGGATCTAACATAATAGTGAGAGTCCAGTCCATAGTGGATCTAACATAATGGTGAGAGTCCAGTCCATAGTGGATCCAACATAATAGTAAGAGTCCAGTCCATAGTGGATCCAACATAATAGTAAGAGTCCAGTCCATAGTGGATCTAACATAATAGTGTGAGAGTCCAGTCCATAGTGGATCCAACATAATAGTAAGAGTCCAGTCCATAGTGGGGCCAGCAGGACACCATCCCGAGCGGAGACGGGTCAGCAGCGCAGAGATGTTCCCAGCCGATGCACAGGCGAGCGGTCCACCCCAGCGGTACACATCACGTGATTAAAAAGGTGTTTCCTTGAGTTAGGTTTAGATTAACTTTATTTTTGTGACACAACTCATGTCAATTGAGAGGGGAACATTTTTTTTCTTTTTCTTGGTTTGATCACGTTGTTGGGGGGACAATTATTATGTGGCTTGTTAAGAAAGCGAGTGTGGAGGGAGATGTGGCCAGGAGCAAAGGTCACCGCCTCTGTCCGTGGTGCTGAGGACAGAGCACCATCAGACGGGGGGGGGCGTGGCAGTGCTGACGGCGAGACACAGCTGGCAGGTGATTAGATTCCACAGGTGGTACGTGGTAATCTAATCATCTGTGGTCTTTAACAGTAAGCGGCCGGGAGCAGGAGGGGAGAGAGGATACGGACGTGTCTGAAAAGTCACGGTCTGCTGGAGAAAAGATTATGTACGTTAAAACGTTGTTCGACTTTGCACGCCTGGCTCATGGGAAGTGTGTGTCAGTGGTAGCGCTAGGAAGGTACCGCTAGGAAGGTACCGCTAGGAAGGTACCGCTAGGAAGGTACCGCTAGGAAGCCACCTCTACAGCCAGTTTGATGTGGAAGACGTTAATCTTATCAAAAGACTTCCTGCGATCATGAAGTGGCTTCTATTGATGCAAAACAATAAACAGGTTGTAGACGGACGCCATGATTGACAGCTTGCTCGACAGGAAGTCCCTCCCTTCCTTCTTGCTTTTATGTTTGGGGGTCGTCTTTGTCGTCAAAGGTGTTGATCAAAATGCTCTGCAACACACCTCGTGGCTCCGTAGGCCTTGCAACAACAACAAAGTATGCAAGATGCAGTAAGTGTGGTGATAGTGGTAAGTGGTAAGTGTGGTGGTAAGTGGTAAGTGTGATGATAGCGGCCTATGGTGAGGGCGGCTCCCTGCCTGACTGGCCTGGGGAAGAGAGATGTCTTTGTTGGGGCTCCGTGTGGAAAAAAAAAAGTGCTGAGACAAGCACAATGTCAATACCACCGCCCTCCCTTCCCCTTTTTCTCCCTGAGGACACACACGCACACACACACACACACACACACACACACACACACACACACACACACACGCACAAAAGTGAAGTTGTGTGCATTAAGGAGGCCTCCCAGGAGACAGGGTTTATTCTTCAGCTGTCGGAGACACACAGGGCCGCCTTTGTCGTCCACACCTATGTTTGCAATGCATGCTGGGTAGTGGAGGGTTTATTTTTGGAGGAAAAAAGTTGTGCTGCAGTGAAAATGAGGATTTTTTTTTTTAATAAAGCTGCGATAGGACAAGAATGGATTACTAGTGCTAATACATGTTAACTGTTAGGCATGCTAACAGTTAGCATGTATCAGGTACCAAGTGCACTGACTCAAAGGTGCACTTTGGCAAAAATGGCCAAAAAAAGGAAGCATGCTAAAGTTGTCATGCAAACTGTTAGCATGTGTCAACTATGAAGTTGTATGACGTAGACTAACTTTGATCCACAAGGGGAATGTAAACGGTTGCAAAATTAGCTTTAAAAAAAAAAAAAAAAAAAAAAAAAGCAAGTGTCACATACCAAGTTGTAGGCCTTTGGGGTGCAAAATGCTAAAAATGTGAAAAGTGCTAAAAAAATTTTTTAGCATGCTAATGCTAACATGCTAACGTCAACTATGAAGTTGTGTGACTCTGGGGTAAACGGTTGCAAAATTAGCAAAAAAAAGTTAGCATGCTACTGTTAGCATGCTAACAGTTAGCAAGTGTCACATACCGAGTTGTAGGCCTCTGGGGTAAACCGGTGCAAAATGAGCTAAAAATATTAGCATGCTAATGCTAGCATGCTAACGTCAACTATGAAGTTGTGTGACTCTGGGGTAAACGGTTGCAAAATTAGCAAAAAAAAAGTTAGCATGCTACTGTTAGCATGCTAACAGTTAACAAGTGTCACATACCGAGTTGTAGGCCTCTGGGGTAAACCGGTGAAAAATGAGCTAAAAATATTAGCATGCTAATGCTAGCATGCTAACGTCAACAATGAAGTTGTGTGACTCTGGGGTAAACGGTTGCAAAATTAGCGAAAAAAGTTAGCATGCTACTGTTAGCATGCTAACAGTTAACAAGTGTCACATACCGAGTTGTAGGCCTCTGGGGTAAACCGGTGCAAAATAAGCTAAAAATATTAGCATGCTAATGCTAGCATGCTAACGTCAACTATGAAGTTGTGTGACTCTGGGGTAAACGGTTGCAAAATTAGCAAAAAAAAGTTAGCATGCTACTGTTAGCATGCTAACAGTTAGCAAGTGTCACATACCGAGTTGTAGGCCTCTGGGGTAAACCGGTGAAAAATGAGCTAAAAATATTAGCATGCTAATGCTAGCATGCTAATTTTAGCATGCTAACAGTTAGCATGTATCAGGTACCAAGTGTACTGACTCAAAGGTGTAGTTTTGCAAAATGGCCCAAAAAAAAGTAAGCATGCTAATGTTGTCATGCAAACTGTTAGCATGTGTCAACTATGAAGTTGTATGACTTAGACAAACTTTAATGAGCCACAAGGGGATTGTAAACGGTTGCAAAAATTAGCTAAAAAAAAGCTAAATTAGCTAAAAAAAAAAAAAAGCTAGTGTTAGCATGCTACAGTTAGCGAGTGTCACATACCAAGTTGTAGGCCTCTAGGGCAAATGGGTGCAAAATTAGCTAAAAATGTTAGCATGCTAATGCTAGCATGTTTTCATGCTAACGTCAACTATGAAGTTGTGTGACTCTGGGGTAAACGGTTGCAAAATTAGCAAACAAACGTTAGCATGCTACTGTTAGCATGCTAACAGTTAGCAATTGTCACATACCGAGTTGTAGGCCTCTGGGGTAAACCGGTGCAAAATGAGCTAAAAATATTAGCATGTTAATGCTAGCATGCTAATTTTACCATGCTAACAGTTAGCATGTATCAGGTACCAAGTGTACTGACTCAAAGGTGTAGTTTTGCAAAATGGCCCAAAAAAAAGTAAGCATGCTAATGTTGTCATGCAAACTGTTAGCATGTGTCAACTATGAAGTTGTATGACTTAGACAAACTTTAATGAGCCACAAGGGGATTGTAAACGGTTGCAAAAATGAGCTAAAAAAAAAAGCTAATGTTAGCATGCCAACAGTTAGCGAGTGTCACATACCAAGTTGTAGGCCTCTAGGGTAAACGGATGCAAAATTAGTTAAAAATGTTAGCATGCTAATGCTAGCATGCTAGCATGCTAGCGTCAACTATGAAGTTGTGTGACTCTGGGGTAAATGGTTGCAAAATGAGCTTAAAAAGTTAGCATATTACTGTTAGCATGCTAACAGTTAGCAAGTGTCACATACCGAGTTGTAGGCCTCTGGGGTAAACCGATGCAAAATGAGCTAAAAATGTTAGCATGCTACCATGCTAACTTTAGCATGCATGCTACCATGCTAACTTTAGCATGCTATCAGTTAGCATGTATCAGGTACCAAGTGTACTGACTCAAAGGTGTAGTTTTGCAAAATGGCCCCCCAAAAAAAGCAAGCATGCTAAAGTTGTCATGCGAACAGTTAGCATGTGTCAACTATGAAGTTGTATGACTTAGACTAACTTTGATCCACAAGGGGATTGTAAACGGTAGCAAAATTAGCTAAAAAAAAAAGAAAAGCTAACAGTTAGCAAGTGTCACATACCAAGTTGTAGGCCTTTGGGGTGAACGAATGCAAAATGCTAAAAATGGGAAAAGTGCTAAAAAAAAAAAGTGTTAGCATGCAAACGTCAACTATGAAGTTGTGTGACTTTGGGGTAAACGGTTGCAAAATGAGCTAAAAAAGTTAGCATGTTACTGTTAGCATGCTAACAGTTAGCAAGTGTCACATACCGAGTTGTTGGCCTCTGGGGTAAACAGGTGCAAAATAAGGTAAAAAGTCAGTAGGCTAATGATAGCATGCTACCATGCTAATGTTAGCATTCTAACAGTTAGCATGTGTCACATACCAAGTTATATGTCTCCGGCCGGGGTAAACGGTTGCAAAATGAGCTGAAAAATTAAATAAAAATAAAAATAAAAATGTAGAAAAAAATTATTTTTAAAAATGTGTGGATAGTGTGATTGTTTCCCCGCCAAGTGTTTGAGTGGAATACTGTAATTGTGACAGTATTAAATATCACCTTTGTGTCTTAATTAATTAGTGTTGGAAAATGTGGAATAAATCATTAAAAGACTCACTTTAATCATTTTTATTTCTTTTATTGTAATTGTATTAAAGAAGCAATCTTAAAGTACAAAATGTTGTACAATTGCCACAAAGTAAAAAAAACAACATTTTCTTTAAGGTGACAAGAATAAAGTTGTATACTTTTCAAGAAGAATGATTAAGATCTGCATTTTTGCACGAATGCAACAGTCCAACATTTTGTATCCAGAAGTCAACTTTTAAGGGGAAAAGTGTTCAAATGATCTAACAAGAAAAAGTCAGATATTATTGGGAGCAATTTTAGGACAATTTCATTTTTAACAAACAAAAGTAGCACAAATAAAAGCTTGTAATTTTACATGAAATTATTCATCATTCCATGCAAAGTCCATCCATCCATCCATCCATCTTCTTCCGCTTATCCGAGGTCGGGTCGCGGGGGCAGCAGCCTAAGCAGGGAAGCCCAGACTTCCCTCTCCCCAGCCACTTCGTCCAGCTCCTCCCGGGGGATCCCGAGGCGTTCCCAGGCCAGCCGGGAGACATAGTCTTCCCAACGTGTCCTGGGTCTTCCCCGTGGCCTCCTACCGGTCGGACGTGCCCGAAACACCTCCCGAGGGAGGCGTTCGGGTGGCATCCTGACCAGATGCCCGAACCACCTCATCTGGCTCCTCTCGATATGGAGGAGCAGCGGCTTTACTTTGAGCTCCCCCCGGATGGCAGAGCTTCTCACCCTATCTCTAAGGGAGAGCCCCGCCACCCGGCGGAGGAAACTCATTTCGGCCGCTTGTACCCGTGATCTTGTCCTTTCGGTCATGACCCAAAGCTCATGACCATAGGTGAGGATGGGAACGTAGATCGACCGGTAAATCGAGAGCTTTGCCTTCCGGCTCAGCTCCTTCTTCACCACAACGGATCGATACAGCGTCCGCATTACTGAAGATGCCGCACCGATCCGCCTGTCGATCTCACGATCCACTCTTCCCTCACTCGTGAACAAGACTCCGAGGTACTTGAACTCCTCCACTTGGGGCAAGATCTCCTCCCCAACCCGGAGATGGCACTCCACCCTTTTCCGGGCGAGAACCATGGACTCGGATTTGGAGGTGCTGATTCTCATCCCAGTCGCTTCACACTCGGCTGCGAACCGATCCAGTGAGAGCTGAAGATCTTGGCCAGATGAAGCCATCAGGACCACATCATCTGCAAAAAGCAGAGACCTAATCCTGCAGCCACCAAACCAGATACCCTCAACGCCCTGACTGCGCCTAGAAATTCTGTCCATAAAGGTTATGAACAGAATCGGTGACAAAGGGCAGCCCTGGCGGAGTCCAACCCTCACTGGAAACGTGTCCGACTTACTGCCGGCAATGCGGACCAAGCTCTGACACTGATCATACAGGGAGCGAACCGCCACAATAAGACAGTCCGTTACCCCATACTCTCTGAGCACTCCCCACAGGACTTCCCGGGGTACACGGTCGAATGCCTTCTCCAAGTCCACAAAGCACATGTAGACTGGTTGGGCAAACTCCCATGCACCCTCAAGGACCCTGCCGAGAGTATAGAGCTGGTCCACAGTTCCACGACCAGGACGAAAACCACACTGTTCCTCCTGAATCCGAGGTTCGACTATCCGGCGTAGCCTCCTCTCCAGTACACCTGAATAGACCTTACCGGGAAGGCTGAGGAGTGTGATCCCACGATAGTTGGAACACACCCTCCGGTTCCCCTTCTTAAAGAGAGGAACCACCACCCCGGTCTGCCAATCCAGAGGTACCGCCCCCGATGTCCACGCGATGTTGCAGAGTCTTGTCAACCAAGACAGCCCCACAACATCCAGAGCCTTAAGGAACTCCGGGCGGATCTCATCCACCCCCGGGGCCTTGCCACCGAGGAGCTTTTTAACTACCTCGGCAACCTCAGCCCCAGAAATAGGAGAGCCCACCACAGATTCCCCAGGCCCTGCTTCCTCATAGGAAGACGTGCTGGTAGGATTGAGGAGGTCTTCGAAGTATTCTCTCCACCGATCCACAACATCCGCAGTCGAGGTCAACAGAGCACCATCCCCACCATACACGGTGTTGACACTGCACTGCTTCCCCTTCCTGAGGCGGCGGATGGTGGTCCAGAATTGCTTCGAAGCCGTCCGGAAGTCTTTTTCCATGGCCTCACCGAACTCCTCCCATGTCCGAGTTTTTGCCTCCGCGACCGCTGAAGCCGCACACCGCTTGGCCTGTCGGTACCTGTCTGCTGCGTCAGGAGTCCCATGAGCCAAAAGAACCCGATAGGACTCCTTCTTCAGCTTGACGGCATCCCTCACCGCCGGTGTCCACCAACGGGTTCTAGGATTACCGCCACGACAGGCACCAACTACCCTGCGGCCACAGCTCCAATCGGCCGCCCCGACAACAGAGGTACGGAACATCGTCCACTCGGACTCAATGTCCAGCGCCTCCCTCGTGACATGTTCAAAGTTCTTCCGGAGGTGGGAATTGAAACTCTCTCTGACAGGAGACTCTGCTAGACGTTCCCAGCAAACCCTCACAATGCGTTTGGGCCTGCCAGGTCTGTCCGGCATCCTCCCCCACCATCGCAGCCAACTCACCACCAGGTGGTGATCGGTAGAAAGCTCCGCCCCTCTCTTCACCCGAGTGTCCAAAACATGAGGCCGCAAATCCGATGACACAACTACAAAGTCGATCATGGAACTGCGGCCTAGGGTGTCCTGGAGCCAAGTGCACATATGGACACCCTTATGTTTGAACATGGTGTTTGTTATTGACAATCCGTGACGAGCACAAAAGTCCAATAACAAAACACCACTCGGGTTCAGATCCGGGCGGCCATTCTTCCCAATCACGCCTCTCCAGGTTTCACTGTCGTTGCCAACATGAGCGTTGAAGTCCCCCAGTAGAACGAGGGAATCACCCGGGGGAGCACTCTCCAGTACTCCCTCGAGTGAATCCAAAAAGGGTGGGTAATCTGAACTGCCGTTGGGCGCGTAAGCGCAAACAACAGTCAGGACCCGTCCCCCCACCCGAAGGCGGAGGGAGGCTACCCTCTCGTCCACCGGGTTGAACTCCAACGTGCAGGCTTTGAGCCGAGGGGAAACAAGAATTGCCACCCCAGCCCGTCGCCTCTCATTGCTGGCAACGCCAGAGTGGAAGAGAGTCCAGCCCCTGTCAAGAGAACTGGTTCCAGAGCCCTTGCTGTGCGTCGAAGTGAGTCCGACTATATCTAGCCGGAACTTCTCCACCTCACGCACTAGCTCAGGCTCCTTCCCCCCCAGCGAGGTGACGTTCCACGTCCCAAGAGCTAGCTTCTGTAGCCGAGGATCGGACCGCCAAGTGCCCTGCCTTCGGCTTCCGCCCAGCTCACATCGCACCCGACCTCTATGACCCCTGCTATGGGTGGTGAGCCCATTGGAGGGGGGACCCACGTTGCCTCTTCGGGCTGTGCCCGGCCGGGCCCCATGGGGACAGGCCCGGCCACCAGGCGCTCGCCATCGTGCCACACCTCCGGGCCTGGCTCCAGAGGAGGGCCCCGGTGACCCGCGTCCGGGCGAGGGAAATCTGGGTTCCTTGTTCGTGTTCTTCATAGAGGTCTTCGAGCTGCTCTTTGTCTGATCCCTCACCTAGGACCAGTTTGCCTTGGGAGACCCTACCAGGGGGCATAGAAGCCCCCGGACAACATAGCTCCTAGGATCATTGGGACACGCAAACTCCTCTACCACGTTAAGGTGGCAGCTCAGAGATGCAAAGTGAAATTTATTTTTTGAGAACAAATAAATGTGTAAAATTACAACCATAAAGTAATAATTTCGATTATGGGGTTGATTGTTTTGATATATAATGTTTGACTTGTAATTATTATTGGTCATAACTTGTAAACTTAGACAAATAAAGAGTTTTAAGAGTTTTTCTTTTGGGATTATTCATTTTCCCGAAAATGAAGTTATATATATATATATATATATATATATATATATATATATATATATATATATATATATATATATATATACATATATATATATATATATATATATATATATATATATATATATATATATATATATATATATGTATATATATATATATATATATATATATATATATATATGTATATGTATATATATATATATATATATATATATATATATATATATATATATATATACACACACACACATATATATATATATATATATATATATATATATATGTATATATATATATATATATATATACACACACACATATATATATATATATATGTATATATATATATATATACACACACACATATATATATATATACATATATATATATATATATATATATATATATATATATATGTGTGTGTGTATATATACACGTATACATATATATACACACATATATATATGTATGTGTGTATACATATATTTATAAAATGGATATATACTTAATATAATTTTATATTAAGAGTATGTAAAAGTGTGACTCCTACCTTGTTTACTTCTGTGACGACCTCCGTAAAGTTGTGTAATCGATCACAAACATCAAGCAGCCAACATGAAAAAGTGTTTAGTATTTTTCCCATCATGCATTGTAATTAATTTAAATGGGTATCATATTGCTGGGACATGTTTAATAACATGCACAAAGTTCAGTGAGCAGGTTGTGTAATGTGTGACCATGTGTTGATCTTTTTTGTATTAGCAGCATTTGTTTTTTTGTGCCATGACTAGGGAAGGTTTTTTGGATTGTCATATAAGTAAATGCTGTGCTGTATATGCTAGTGAAGTGCAACAGCACTGGTTGTATTCCTGTTCAGACACAGAGTAAAATGTTGCAGCAACACCGCTCCGATACTGATACTTAGTGCAAGACACCGAATGGTGTGGTCACATGTAAGAAAGTTGTGTATTTCCCATGATGCTTCACCACTTCAGTCATCATTTCTGCATTTAAGAAACTTCTCCACACTTTGTTTGATTTTCTCAATGCTGCCACAAGTGGTGGAAAAGTGTTTTACAAGTGAGGAGCCATAATAAATTCACAAAAGAAGCAAACTTCATTTTTGTGAGCAACAAGTATGTGCTCCAATCACTACATCACAAAAAAAAAAGAGTTGTAGAAATGATTGACAGGCATGACATGATGTTCTTTACAAGTGTACGTACACTTTTGACCACCACTGTATACCTTAGGTCAGGAGAAAACACACTTATATATACACGTGTGTCTGTGTACTTATTTAAATCAAATGGGTATATAATGAATATAATTGTATATTAAGAGTATGTGAAAGTCATACTTTGTTTACTTCCATGACGACAATTTCATACGGAGCCCATAAAGGGACAAGGGGGAAATATTTTTTTAAATCATTTTTTATTTTTATTTTTTTTAGACATGTATCTCGTGCGCACGAGAAACTTTTTATAAAGTTATAAAAAAATATACAAAAATTATAATTTTTTTTTAGACATGTATCTCGAGCACACAAGAAAGTTTTTATAAAGTTATAAAAAATAATGTTTTTAATTATATATATATATATTTTTTAGACATGTATCTCGTGCGCACGAGAAACTATCTCGTGCGCAACTTTTTATAAGGTTATAAAAAAAAATGTTTTAATTATATATATATTTTTTTTAGACATGTATCTCGAGCGCACAAGAAAGTTATTATAAAGTTATTAAAAAAAAAAGTTTTGAATTATAGTTTTTTTTTTTAGACATGTATCTCGAGCGCACAAGAAAGTTTTTATAAAGTTATAAAAAAAACTTTTTTTTAATTATATATATATATTTTTTTAGACATGTATCTCGTGCGCATGAGAAACTATCTCGTGCGCAACTTTTTATAAGGTTATAAAAAAAAAATGTTTTAAATTATAATTATTTTTTTTAGACATGTATCTCATGCGCGTGAGAAACATTTTATAAAGTTATAAAAAAAATACAAAAATTATATATATATTTTTTTAGACATGTATCTCGAGCGCACAAGAAACTATCTCGTGCGCACAAGAAAATTTTTATAAAGTTATTAAAAAACTTTGTTTTTAATTATAATTTTATTTTTTTAGACATGTATCTCGTGCGCAACTTTTTATAAGGTTATAAAAAAAATTTTAAATTATAATTTGTTTTTTTTAGACATGTTTATCATGTGCATGAGAAACTTTTTATAAAGTTCTAAAAAAATTTTTTTTTAATTATTATTATTTTTTTGTAGACATGTATCTCATGCGCACGAGAAACTATCTCGTGCGCAACTTTTTATAAAGTTCTAAAAAAAATTTTTTTAAATTATTATTATTTTTTTGTAGACATGTATCTCGTGCGCACGAGAAACTTTTTATAAAGTTATAAAAAAAATTGTTTTAAATTATAATTAATTTTTTTTAGACATGTATCTTGTGCGCACGAGAAACTATCTCGTGCACACGAGATTGTTTTTATAAAGTTATAAAAAAAAAATTTTTAATTTATAATTTTTTTTTTTAGACATGTATCTCGTGCGCATGAGAAACATTTTATAAAGTTATAAAAAAAATACAAAAATTATATATATATTTTTTTAAACATGTATCTCGAGCGCACAAGAAACTATCTCGTGCGCACAAGAAAGTTTTTATAAAGTTATTAAAAAAAGGTTTTTTAATTATAATTTTATTTTTTTAGACATGTATCTCGTGCGCAACTTTTTATAAAGTTATAAAAAAAAATTTTTTAAATTATCATTTTTTTTTAGACATGTATCTCGTGCGCATGAGAAACATTTTATAAAGTTATAAAAAAAATAAAAAAAAATTATAAAAAAATTTTTAGACATGTATCTCGAGCGCACGAGAAACTATCTCGTGCGCACAAGAAAGTTTTTATAAAGTTATTAAAACATTTTTTTTTTAATTATAATTTTATTTTTTTAGACATGTATCTCGTGCGCAACTTTTTATAAAGTTATAAAAAAAATTTTTTTTAATTATCTTTTTTTTTTAGACATGTATCTCGTGCGCATGAGAAACATTTTATAAAGTTATAAAAAAAAAATACAAAAATTATAAAAAAAATTTTAGACATGTATCTCGAGCGCACGAGAAACTATCTCATGCACACGAGATTGTTTTTATAAAGTTATAAAAAAAATTTTTTTTAAATTATAATTTTTTTTTTAGACATGTATCTCGTGCGCACGAGAAACTATCTCATGCGCAACTTTTTATAAGGTTATTAAAAAAACAATTTTTTTTTTTTTTTTTTTTAGACATGTATTTCGTGCGCATGAGAAACATTTTATAAAGTTATAAAAAAAATACAAAATTTATATATATATTTTTTTAGACATGTATCTCGAGCGCACAAGAAACTATCTCGTGCGCACAAGAACGTTTTTATGAAGTTATTAAAAAAAAAAATTTTAATTATAATTTTTTTTTTACACATGTATCTCGTGCGCAACTTATTATAAAGTTATAAAAAAAAAATTTTTTAATTATCTTTTTTTTTTAGACATGTATCTCGTGCGCATGAGAAACATTTTATAAAGTTATAAAAAAAAAATACAAAAATTATAAAAAAATTTTTAGACATGTATCTCGAGCGCACGAGAAACTATCTCATGCAAACGAGATTGTTTTTATAAAGTTATAAAAAAAATACAAAAATTATATATATATTTTTTTAGACATGTATCTCGAGCGCACAAGAAACTATCTCGTGCGCACAAGAAAGTTTTTATAAAGTTATTAAAACATTTTTTTTTTTATTATAATTTTTTTTTTTAGACATGTATCTCGAGCGCACAAGAAAGTTTTTATAAAGTTATAAAAAAAATGTTTTTAAATTGTTATAATTTTTTTTTTAGACATGTATCTCGAGCGCACAAGAAAGTTTTTATAAAGTTATAAAAAAAAAATGTTTTGAATTATAATTTTTTTTTTTAGACATGTATCTCGAGCGCACAAGAACGTTTTTATAAAGTTATAAAAAAAATGTTTTTTTAATTATATATATATATTTTTTAGACATGTATCTCGTGCGCACGAGAAACTATCTCGTGCGCAACTTTTTATAAGGTTATAAAAAAAATAATTTTTTATTATAATTTTTTTTTTTAGACATGTATCTCGTGCGCATGAGAAACATTTTATAAAGTTATAAAAAAAATACAAAATTATATATATATTTTTTAGACATGTATCTCGAGCGCACAAGAAACTATCTCGTGCGCACAAGAAAGTTTTTATAAAGTTAATAAAAAAAATAAATTTTAATTATAATTTTTTTTTAGACATGTATCTCATGCGCACGAGAAACTATCTCATGCGCAACTTTTTATAAGGTTATAAAAAATCTTTTTTTAATTTTTTATTTATTTTTTAGACATGTATCTCGTGCGCATGAGAAACATTTTATAAAGTTATAAAAAAAATACAAAAATTATATATATATTTTTTTAGACATGTATCTCGAGCGCACAAGAAACTATCTCGTGCGCACAAGAAAGTTTTTATAAAGTTATTAAAATATATTTTTTTTAATTATAATTTTTTTTTTTTAGACATGTATCTCGTGCGCACGAGAAACTATTTTGTGCGCAACTTTTTATAAAGTTCTAAAAAAAATTTTTTTTAATTATTACTTTTTTTTAGACATGTATCTTGTGCGCACAAGAAACTTTTTATAAAGTTCTAAAAAAAAATTGTTTTAAATTATATATATATTTTTTTAGACATGTATCTTGTGCGCACGAGATTGTTTTTATAAAGTTATAAAAAAAAAGTTTTAATTTATAATTTTTTTTTTAGACATGTATCTCGTGCGCAACTTTTTATAAAGTTATAAAAAAATGTTTAAAAAATTATAATTTTTTTTAGACATGTATCTTGTGCGCACGAGAAACTATCTCATGCACACGAGAAACTTTATAGTTATTAAAAAAAAAAAAAATTAAATATCATTTTTTTTTTAGACATGTATCTCGTGCACACGAGAAACTTTTTCTAAAGTTATAAAAAAAAAATGTTTAAATATAATTTTTTTTTAGACATGTATCTCGTGCGCACGAGAAACATTTTATAAAGTTATAAAAAAAATACAAACATTTTTTTTTTTAGACATGTATCTCGAGCGCACAAGAAAGTTTTTATAAATTTATAAAAAAAAAAATGTAATTATAATTTTTTTTTAGACATGTATCTCGTGCGCACGAGAAACTTTTTATAGTTATAAAAACATTTTTTTTAAATTATAATTTATTTTTAGACATGTATCTCGTGCGCACGAGAACCTTTTTATAAAGTTATAAAAAAAAATTTTTTAATTATAAATTATTTTTTTTAGACATGTATCTTGTGCTCACGAGAAACTTTTTATAAAGTTATAAAAAAAAATGTTTTAAAATATAATTTTTTTTTTTAGACATGTATCTCGTGCGCACGAGAAACTTCTTATAAAGTTATAAAAAAAAAAGTTTTTTAATTATAATTTTTTTTTAGACATGTATCTTGTGCACACGAGAAACTATCTCGTGCACACGAGATTGTTTTTATAAAGTTATAAAAAAAAAGTTTTTAAATTATAATTTTTTTTTAGACATGTATCTCGTGCGCACGAGAAACTATCTCGTGCGCAACTTTTTATAAAGTTATAAAAAGTTGTTAAAAAAATTATAATTTTTTTTAGACACGTATCTTGTGCGCACGAGAAACTATCTCGTGCACACGAGAAACTTTTTATAAAGTTATAAAAAAAATACAAAAATATTTTTTTAGACATGTATCTCGAGCGCACAAGAAAGTTTTTATAAATTTATTAAAAAAATAATTTTTTAATTATAATTTTTTTTTAGACATGTATCTCGTGCGCACGAGAAACTTTTTATAGTTCTAAAAACATTTTTTTTTAATTATAATTTTTTTTTTTAGACATGTATCTCGAGCGCACAAGAAAGTTTTTATAAATTTATAAAAAAAATAATTTCTTAATTATTTTTTTTTTAGACATGTATATCGTGCGCACGAGAAACTTTTTATAGTTATAAAAACAGTTTTTTTAAATTATAAATTTTTTTTTAGACATGTATCTCGTGCGCACGAGAAACTTTTTATAAAGTTATAAAAAAAATACAAAAATATTTTTTTAGACATCGAGCGCACAAGAAAGTTTTTCTAAATTTATAAAAAAAAATAATTTCTTAATTTTTTTTTTTTTTTTAGACATGTATCTCGTGCGCACGAGAAACTTTTTATAGTTATAAAAACATTTTTTTTAAATTATAATTTTTTTTTTTAGACATGTATCTTGTGCGCACGAGAAACTTTTTATAAAGTTATAAAAAAAAAATTGTTTAAATATAATTTTTTTTTTAGACATGTATCTCGTGCGCACGAGAAACTTTTTATAAAGTTATAAAAAAAAAGTTTTAATTAAAATTTTTTTTTTAGACATGTTTCTTGTGCGCACGAGAAACTATCTCGTGCACACGAGATAGTTTTTATAAAATTATTTAAAAAAAATGTTTAAATTATAATTTTTTTTTTAGACATGTATCTTGTGCGCACGAGAAGCTATCTCGTGCACACGAGAAAGTTTTTATAAATTTATTAAAAAAAAATTTTTAAATATATATTTTTTTTTAGACATGTATCTTGTGCGCACGAGAAACTTTTTATAAAGCTATAAAAAAAAATGTTTTTAATTATAAATTTTTTTTAGACATGTTTCTTGTGCGCACGAGAAACTATCTCGTGCGCAACTTTTTATAAAGTTATAAAAAAATGTTAAAAAAATTATAATTTTTTTTTAGACATGTATCTTGTGCGCACGAGAAGCTATCTCGTGCACACGAGAAAGTTTTTATAAATTTATTAAAAAAAAAATTTTAAATATAATTTTTTTTTTAGACATGTATCTTGTGCGCACGAGAAACTTTTTATAAAGCTATAAAAAAAAATGTTTTTAATTATACATTTTTTTTAGACATGTTTCTTGTGCGCACGAGAAACTATCTCGTGCACACGAGATAGTTTTTATAAAATTATTAAAAACAATTTTTTTATTATAATTTTTTTTAGACATGTATCTCGTGTGCACGAGAAACTTTTTATAAAATTATAAAAAAAAAGTTTTAATTATAATTTTTTTTTAGACATGTTTCTTGTGCGCACGAGAAACTATCTCGTGCACACGAGATTGTTTTTATAAAGTTATAAAAAAAAAAAATTTAAATTATAATTTTTTTTTAGACATGTATCTCGTGCGCACGAGAAACTATCTCGTGCGCAACTTTTTATAAAGTTATAAAAAGTTGTTAAAAAAATTATAATTTTTTTTTAGACACGTATCTTGTGCGCACGAGAAACTATCTCGTGCACACGAGAAACTTTTTATAAAGTTATAAAAAAAATAATTTTTAAATATCATTTTTTTTTAGACATGTATCTCGTGCGCACGAGAAACATTTTATAAAGTTATAAAAAAAATACAAAAATTATTTTTTTTAGACATGTATCTCGAGCGCACAAGAAAGTTTTTATAAATTTATAAAAAAAATAATTTTTTAATTATAATTTTTTTTTTAGACATGTATCTTGTGCGCACGAGAAACATTTTATAAAGTTATAAAAAAAATACAACATTTTTTTTTTTAGACATGTATCTCGAGCGCACAAGAAAGTTTTTATAAATTTATTTAAAAAATATTTTTTTAATTATAATTTTTTTTTTAGACATGTATCTCGTGCGCACGAGAAACTTTTTATAGTTATAAAAACATTTTTTTTAAATTATAATTTTTTTTTTTAGACATGTATCTCGAGCGCACAAGAAAGTTTTTATAAATTTATAAAAAAATATTTTTTTAATTATAATTTTTTTTTAGACATGTATCTCGTGCGCACGAGAAACTTTTTATAGTTATAAAAACATTTTTTTTAAATTATAATTTTTTTTTTAGACATGTATCTTGTGCGCACGAGAAACTTTTTATAAAGTTATAAAAAAAAAGTTTTAAAATATAATTTTTTTTTTTAGACATGTATCTCGTGCGCATGAGATACATGTCTAAAAATATATATATATAAATATAAAATTATAAAACAAAATGTTTTCACCCATGTTCCTTTAGGGGCTTCGTAGTTTCAGGTTTGTGCAGAGAAACAAAAAAATCCAGGCATTTTTTTTTTTTTCATTGTCCATAAAATTTTATTGAAAAAAATAAAGAAAAGCAACAAAGTACCCATTGAACATCAGAAAGAAATGAAGAGATTGTAAGATTTGTCAGAGCCAAGCTCTTATGTACAGCATATTGCACTAGAAAAGAAAGAAGAAGCTCCCGCGCCGTGTTTGTTGTGTGTTGGGGGAAGTGCACCGAGACCACAGTCCCAAAACTAACTGCTACATCTGGACCGGGCCTCGCTGGCAAGGACTAAACATGATCCTTGTGACCTCTGAGGGAACAAAGTCAAGCATAAATGCTCACCATGTTCAGTCCATGAAAATACATTCAAAGAAACATTTTCTCTTATCAGGAATGTCTGACATGCACTTTGTTGTTTCACATCTATGGAATAACAAGCCCTTACTCGGAGTGACACAGCACACTTGTCCAAACATGAAAACAATCCACAACGTTGAAAAGAGCCATTATAGAAAAACAAAAAAAAGCTTAGAAAAGTTGAAAAATGTTGGATAGAAATTGTCCTGGATGTTTATAAAAAGAATCATTACAGCACTCCACAGGTACGATGCACGCTTCCTCCGCTAGTAGTCCTAGGAACAACATCTTCAAGACACTGAAGGCTGAACGGAAGCCAGAAGAAAAGCTGATAATACTGGGCACCGCGGTGACTCCTTCAAAATAAGAGCCCTGCTGGGATCATCCGGATTTGTTCCGAAGAGCAGGAGAGTTAGCAGGTAAAAAAAACAAAACAGAGTGTTTGTAGAGTGCATGTGGACTGTAAACAGTCGGAGAGAAAATACATTTAGTAAGTAGAAACTGTTGTAGTTATATTGGAAAACAACATTGTTCTATTTGTAAGTGGACACAACGTTGGATCCACCTTGTTGGTTGGGAAATGAGCACATTTCAATGTCAAATCAAGGTCACAATTTGATATTAATTAAACGTTGTCAAAAAGCATGTATTTGTGTTGTAGAATATTCAATGTTGTATTTGTGTACAGTTGTAGAATATTCAATGTTGTATTTGTGTAGTTTGTAGAGTACATGTGGTTTGCAAACAGTCTGAGAGAAAACAAAGATTGTGCCTCGTGAGACGTTGGAGTCGCGTTACTTTAAAGATTGTTGCCGCTGCTGAGAAGAAGAAGAAGAAGAAGAAGGTCTCACAAGGCACATTTCTGATTGTCCGTTGTTCCCGCGCCATTAACCCCCCCTCCCCACCCCCGCGTGTAAAGACCGGCCAGGACCGAGGCGAGCGCACACAAGCTAGCGTCTATATACACCAAAATAAATAAATAAGTCAATAAATTAAGACGGCTGAAAGAGGTCCCACTTGGCTCAGCGTTCACAGGAATCTAACCTGCGGCACATCTATGGCTCCTCCCCCTCAGAAAAGGACAAAAAGAACCCAAAAGTTCAGAACAACATCCGACTTCTCGCCCAGAGGTTGCGTTCAAAGACCGACCAAGCAGAAATGTCGGAACCAAGGACGAAAATTTGATTTCAAAACAGACCTGGGCAATTGAGAAACAAGCTTCATATATTGTCAATATTCAGTGTTTTATCTTTCATAGTTAATATTGTAACCTTTACGTGTGTCAATATTCAGTGTTTTATCCTTCATAGTTAATATTGTAACCTTTATGTGTGTCAATATTCAGTGTTTTATCCTTCATAGTTAATATTGTAACATTCTTTATTTTCATGTATATTCTGGGTGTCTCATTCAGTAAAAAATGGTAACATTACCGTATTTTCCGCACTATAAGGCGCACCTAAAAACCACAAATTTACTCAAAAGCTGACAGTGCGCCTTATAACCCGGTGCGCTTTATATATGGATTAATATTAAGATTCATTTTCATAAAGTTTCGGTCTCGCAACTACGGTAAACAGCCGCCATCTTTTTTCCCCATAGAAGAGGAAGCGCTTCTTCTTCTACTGTAAGCAACCACCCGCCCCCGTAGAAGAAGAAGAAGCGCGCGGATATTACGTTTCATTTCCTTTGTGTGTTTACATCTGTAAAGACCACAAAATGGCTCCTACTAAGCGACAGGTTTCCGGTTCATGAAAAGACGCAATCTCTCCATCCGCACATGGACTACTATTTCACAGCAACTGCCTAAAGACTTTCAAGAAAAGCTGGCTACTTTCCGTGCATATTGTAAAAACAAGATAGCTGAAAAAAAGATCCGGCCAGAGAACATTATCAACATGGACGAGGTTCCACTGACTTTTGATATTCCTGTGAACCGCACTGTGGATACAACGGGAGCACGTACGGTGAATATTCGCACCACAGGGAATGAGAAGTCATCCTTCACTGTGGTTCTAGCTTGCCATGCTAATGGCCAGAAACTTCCACCCATGGTGATATTCAAAAGGAAGACCTTGCCAAAAGAGACCTTTCCAGCCGGCGTCATCATAAAAGCTAACTCGAAGGGATGGATGGATGAAGAAAAGATGAGCGAGTGGTTAAGGTAAGTTTAAGTTTACGCGAAGAGGCTGGGTGGCTTTTTTCACGCAGCTCCGTCCATGTTGATATACGACTCCATGCACGCCCACATCACGCTGGTTTTTAATATATTATTAAAGTTTGACTGACCTATCTGACTGTTTTTTTGACATTCCTTTAGCGCAGTTAGATGCGGCTTATAACACGGGGCGGCTTATAGGTGGACAAAGTTTTGAAATATGCCGTTAAATGAAGGCGCGGCTTTTAACCCAGGGCGCCTTATGGTGCGGAAAATACGGTATGTCTCCATTTCCTGCACATATTTCTTCACTGAATGAAAATGAAAACATTTGAACAATTTGGAGAGTAGTCCTGCTTCCCATTGATGGCCAGCCCTAATCGTTGGAAACCTTCTCAGAGTAGCGTAGCTTCTTCACTATAAGTCGCTACTTTTCCCCCCCCCCACGCTTTGAACCCTGTGGATTTTTCTTGGCTCACGGCCGTAATGTTTTGTACTCAACAAATGCTTTCCGTAAAACCCTGACAGGGACACTGAAAAGGTGTTATTGTGTTTCCTGTCTTGAAACGGAAGTATACGTCCCGTTTCGTCTACTATTCGTCCATAGCGTTTCGACTCCTATGGATTCTTCATTCGTCACTCCCAGCAACATCAGTAAGTTTTACAATATAACTAAAACTATTCTTACTTACTAAAGCATCCCATGTGTGATGTCTGCAGGAGTGTTTTCATGCATATATCGCCATGTAATGAAGCTGGCATCATTAGCATTAGCTAACATGCTAGCATGTTTACGAGTGTCTGCGTTAGTATTATGAACCTACGACATTCTTTTTGTGTTGTTTCACTTTCCAAAACGTCACCATGGAGTTACTGAGTGTGTTCATCAGTTTAAAGAGGCAGTCCCAGCAGGCACAAAACATTGATTATACGTACATGTCCTTTAAACCTTGCAACATAGTTGTATTTGTCAATTGAGACAACGTTGGATCCACGTTGTTGGTTGGGAAATGACCAAATTTCAATGTCAAATCAACGTCGGAACCTGACATTGATTAAACGTGGTCAAAAAGCATGTTGTTTCAACCTTGTATTTGTGTTGTAGAATATTGGTTGGGAAATGACCACATTTCAATGTTAAATCAACGTCGCAACCTGACATTGATTGATTAAATGTGGTCAAAAAGCATGTTGTTTGAAGGTTACCGTATTTTTCAGACTATAAGTGTCATGTCTGTGTAATCATGTTTTGTCTTAGTCATGTTTTGTTTAGTTATTGGACTCTTCTTGTCTTGTTTCCATGATTACCCATTAGTTTCACCTGTTCCACGTTTGGACTGATTGTGCACTCTTGTTTATCACCATAGCAACCCATTAGTTTTCACCTGTCACGTCACGCACCTGTTTCACGTTTTGAGTCACGCACCTGTTTTCGTTAATCATGTCTGTAGTATTTAAGTTCATTGTTTTCAGTTTGTCTTTCTGGTGACATCCCCACAATTATGCTCTGCACATTTCTTACACTTGATTTCATGTCCATCGTTCATGCTGCTCCTTTTTGTCCATGCCAAGTAAGTTTTGTTTATTATTGCCACAGTTAGTGTTTTTTGTTGTTCATAGTTTTTGCCTTTGTGCAAGTGTTTGGTTTCGTAGTTTGTTCCCCGCCTTTTGTTCACTTCCTTGTTTTGTATTTATAGTGTTTAAATAAAAATGTACCTGCATTCCCGTCTCGCCCGAGCCAACTTTCCGTTGCCTTCGAGAAAAACTAAACCCCAGGACCAAGTCATGACAATAAGTGTCAGTTTTTTTCATAGTTTGGCCGGGGGTGCGACTTATACTCAGGAGCGACTTATGTGTGAAATGATTAAATATCAAATAATATTATTGATGTCATTGACGTAAGAGACTAGACGTATAAGATTTCATGGGATTTAGCGATTAGGAGTGACAGATTGTATAGCATGTTCTATATGTTATAGTTATTTGAATGACTCTTACCATAATATGTTACGTTAACATACCAGTTGCTTATTTATGCCTCATATAACGTACACTTATTCAGCCTGTTGTTCACTATTCTTCATTTATTTTAAATTGCCTTTCAAATGTCTATTCTTAGTGTTGGCTTTTATCAAATAAATTCCCCCCAAAAATGCGACTTATATATGGAGTCTGTTTAGCTGATTGGAGAGCTAGCTTGTGCAGCTAGTGGGTCCATGACCATGACTTCTGTTTTGTTTGATCGTCCCTTTTACTGCCTTGTCACAGACACCGTTCAGAAACAATTAAGGTATGTAAATAAACATTTACAGAATATTTCTGTGTAAATAACTCATTTCACAACTTATATATCTGCGACTTATAGTCCGGTGCGGTTAGTATATGGAAAAATTTTGTTTTTCTTCTCAAATGTAGCGGGTGTGGCTTAGAGTCCAGTGTGACTTATATATGGAGTATGTTTAGCTGATTGGAGAGCTAGCTTGTGCAGCTAGTTGGTCCATGGCCATGACTTCTGTTTTGTTTGATCAGCCTTTTTACTGCCTTGTCACAGACACTGTTTGGAAATAATTAAGGTATGTAAATAAACATTTACAGAACATTTCTGTGTACCGTATTTTTCGGACTATAAGTGGCAGCTTTTTTCATAGTTTGGCCGGGGGTGCGACTTATACTCAGGAGCGACTTATGTGTGAAATGATGAACACATTAGTGTAAAATATCAAATAATATTATTGATGTCATTCACGTAAGAGACTAGACGTATAAGATTTCATGGGATTTAGCGATTAGGAGTGACAGATTGTATAGCATGTTCTATATGTTATAGTTATTTGAATGACTCTTACCATAATATGTTACGTTAACATACCAGTTGCTTATTTATGCCTCATATAACGTACACTTATTCAGCCTGTTGTTCACTATTCTTCATTTACCGTATTTTCCGCACTATAAGGCGCACCTAAAAACCACAAATTTTCTCAAAAGCTGACAGTGCGGCTTATAACCCGGTGCGCTTTATATATGGATAAATATTAAGATTCATTTTCATAAAGTTTCGGTCTCGTAACTACGGTAAACAGCCGCCATCTTTTTTCCCGGTAGAACAGGAAGCGCTTCTTCTTCTACGTAAGCAACCGCCAAGGTAAGCACCCGCCCCCATAGAACAGGAAGCGCTTCAGTAAGCAACCACCCGCCCGCGTAGAAGAAGAAAAAGCGCGCGGATATTACCGTACTTCATTTCCTTTGTGTGTTTACATCTGTAAAGACCACAAAATGGCTCCTACTAAACGACAGGGATCCGGTTCATGAAAAGACGCAATCTCTCCATCCGCACACGGACTACTATTTCACAGCAACTGCCTAAAGACTTTCAAGAAAAGCTGGCTACTTTCCGTGCATATTGTAAAAACAAGATAGCTGAAAAAAAGATCCGGCCAGAGAACATTATCAACATGGACGAGGTTCCACTGACTTTTGATATTCCTGTGAACCGCACTGTGGATACAACGGGAGCACGTACGGTGAATATTCGCACCACAGGGAATGAGAAGTCATCCTTCACTGTGGTTCTAGCTTGCCATGCTAATGGCCAGAAACTTCCACCCATGGTGATATTCAAAAGGAAGACCTTGCCAAAAGAGACCTTTCCAGCCGGCGTCATCATAAAAGCTAACTCGAAGGGATGGATGGATGAAGAAAAGATGAGCGAGTGGTTAAGGTAAGTTTATGCGAAGAGGCCGGGTGGCTTTTTTCACGCAGCTCCGTCCATGTTGATATACGACTCCATGCGCGCCCACATCACGCTGGTTTTTAATATATTATTAAAGTTTGACTGACCTATCTGACTGTTTTTTTGACATTCCTTTAGCGCAGTTAGATGCGGCTTACAACACGGGGCGGCTTATAGGTGGACAAAGTTTTGAAATATGCCGTTCATTGAAGGCGCGGCTTATAACCCAGGGCGCCTTATGGTGCGGAAAATAGGGTATGTTTGAGTTGCGTTGAGTAATTGAAGAAGTTGTCAAGGTTGTTTCAATGTCTTGTGGTTGCTGGGGGCGTGTCCATGACGATGACTTTACTGGAGTGTTTGGAAACAATTAAACCTTTACAAAATGTTTGGTAGCGGTACATATCTGCGGCTTATAGTCCGATGCGGCTAATATAAGTTTCTTCTCAAATGTGGTGGGTGTGGCTTAAATACCTCAGCGCTCAAGCACGGTACTTTTCTCCACTCCTTTTGTGCCGGCTGGTTTTCAAAATGGGCGAGGATGGAAAGGTTAGCGTGAATTGAAGTATGCAAGTGGAGATGCTGATGGATGACTGTAGAGATGTGAGACAGTCCAGAGTCAAGTTCAGGGCTTATTGTTTGAAGAAGAATTGTGGTTTGGAGTCCTTTTCGGCGTTGGTCCACGCTTATCTTCTCCGCTGTGGCGGCGGGAGAGAGTAATAATAAGGCATTCCCCGGACTGACCATGAGAGTTCCTTCCCAGACTTGAAATAAAAAGAGCTGTACAAATAGGTCATCTTACACGTATTTCCAAAATATCTCTTCAAACTCAATGGCTTCTTCTGGAACAAAAAAAAAAGAGGCTCAAAAAGGGGAATAAAAAAAAAAAAATGCCATCGGTCTCCGTCCAGCGGTGACCGGAATTGTTCTCGTCTTCATAGTTGATTTATAAACAAAATCCCAACCCGTGTTCCGTCATACAGTGCCATCTGGGAAAGTCTGCTCCCGTCCCGGGACAAGTCAAGGAAGTCCTTGGTCTGGGGGGCAAGAAGCCAAAGTCCTTCATCTGGGACCAGGTGGTCTCGGGAGCAAGAAGCCAAAGAGGAACAAAGTGAGGCGCATCCAGACGGGCAGGTTTAGTCTCTGTTGCCTCAGGAGCTGCAAAGAAAACAACAACATTCACTTTGCATGATGGAAATGGACTTCATTCCTAATATGAGAGTACATCATTCCTAATATGAGAGTACATCATTCCTAATATGAGAGTACATCATTCCTAATATGAGAGTACATCATTCCTAATATGAGAGTACTTCATTCCTAATATGAGAGTACATCATTCCTAATATGAGAGTACATCATTCCTAATATGAGAGTACATCATTCCTAATATGAGAGTACATCATTCCTAATATGAGAGTAGATCATTCCTAATATGAGAGTACATCATTCCTTAATAAGAGAGAAGATCATTCCTAATATGAGAGTAGATCATTCCTAATATGACAGTACATCATTCCTAATATAAGAGTACATCATTCCTAATATAAGAGTACATCATTCCTAATATGAGAGTACATCATTCCTAATATGAGAGTACATCATTCATAATAAGAGAGAAGATTGTTCCTAATATGAGGGTACATCATTCCTAATATAAGAGTACATAATTCCTAATATGAGAGTAGATCATTCCTAATAAGAGAGTACATCATTCCTAATATGAGAGAAGATGATTCCTAATATGAGAGTAGATCATTCCTAATATGAGAGAAGATGATTCCTAATATGAGAGTACATCATTCCTAATATGAGAGTACATCATTCCTAATATGAGAGTACATCATTCCTAATATGAGAGTACATCATTCCTAATATGAGAGTAGATCATTTCTAATATGAGAGTACATCATTCCTAATATGAGAGAAGATCATTCCTAATATGAGAGTACATCATTCCTAATATGACAGTACATAATTCCTAATATGACAGTACATCATTCCTAATAAGAGAGTACATCATTCCTAATATAATAGTACATCATTCCTAATATGAGAGTACATCATTCCTAGTATGAGAGTACATCATTCCTAATAAGAGAGAAGATCATTCCTAATATGAGAGTAGATCATTCCTAATATGAGAGTAGATCATTCCTAATATGAGAGTAGATCATTCCTAATATGAGAGTAGATCATTCCTAATATGAGAGTAAATCATTCCTAATATGAGATTCCTAATATAAGAGTACATCATTCCTAATATGAGAGTAGATCATTCCTAATATGAGAGTAGATCATTCCTAATATGAGAGTACATAATTCTTAATATGAGAGTAGATCATTCCTAATATGAGAGTAAATCATTCCTAATATGAGAGTAGATCATTCCTAATATGAGAGTACATCATTCCTAATATGAGAGTAGATCATTCCTAATATGAGAGTACATCATTCTTAATATGAGAGTAGATCATTCCTAATATGAGAGTAAATCATTCCTAATATGAGAGTAGATCATTCCTAATATGAGAGTAGATCATTCCTAATATGAGAGTAGATCATTCCTAATATGAGAGTAGATCATTCCTAATATGAGAGTACATCATTCCTAATATGAGAGTACATCATTCCTAATATGAGAGTAGATCATTCCTAATAAGAGAGTACATCATTCCTAATATGAGAGTACATCATTCATAATAAGAGAGAAGATTGTTCCTAATATGAGGGTACATCATTCCTAATATAAGAGTACATCATTCCTAATATGAGAGTAGATCATTCCTAATAAGAGAGTACATCATTCCTAATATGAGAGAAGATGATTCCTAATATGAGAGTAGATCATTCCTAATATGAGAGAAGATGATTCCTAATATGAGAGTACATCATTCCTAATATGAGAGTACATCATTCCTAATATGAGAGTACATCATTCCTAATATGAGAGTACATCATTCCTAATATGAGAGTAGATCATTTCTAATATGAGAGTACATCATTCCTAATATGAGAGAAGATCATTCCTAATATGAGAGTACATCATTCCTAATATGACAGTACATAATTCCTAATATGACAGTACATAATTCCTAATAAGAGAGTACATCATTCCTAATATAATAGTACATCATTCCTAATAAGAGAGTACATCATTCCTAATATGAGAGTACATCATTCCTAGTATGAGAGTACATCATTCCTAATAAGAGAGAAGATCATTCCTAATATGAGAGTAGATCATTCCTAATATGAGAGTAGATCATTCCTAATATGAGAGTAGATCATTCCTAATATGAGAGTAGATCATTCCTAATATGAGAGTAGATCATTCCTAATATGAGAGTAAATCATTCCTAATATGAGATTCCTAATATAAGAGTACATCATTCCTAATATGAGAGTAGATCATTCCTAATATGAGAGTAGATCATTCCTAAAATGAGAGTACATAATTCTTAATATGAGAGTAGATCATTCCTAATATGAGAGTAAATCATTCCTAATATGAGAGTAGATCATTCCTAATATGAGAGTACATCATTCCTAATATGAGAGTAGATCATTCCTAATATGAGAGTACATCATTCTTAATATGAGAGTAGATCATTCCTAATATGAGAGTAAATCATTCCTAATATGAGAGTAGATCATTCCTAATATGAGAGTAGATCATTCCTAATATGAGAGTAGATCATTCCTAATATGAGAGTAGATCATTCCTAATATGAGAGTACATCATTCCTAATATGAGAGTACATCATTCCTAATATGAGAGTAGATCATTCCTAATAAGAGAGTACATCATTCCTAATATGAGAGTACATCATTCCTAATATGAGAGTACATCATTCCCAATATGAGAGTAGATGATTCTTCAGGTTTTCCAGGACATTTTCCCCATTCAAAATGAATTGGCCATTTTTCAAACTTCCACCATTTCCACATTCTTCAAGCTATTCTTAGCATTCCACCTTCAACACATTTCACCATCCTGGAAATTTAAACTAAAATTTTTTCCAGGTTAATAAAAAATACCAGAATTTTCCAGATTTCCTGCTTTTCCAAAGCCCTATTTCCACCCTTTTTTCTGTCGACTACTCCTTCCACATTTTTCAACCCACTTCAAGCGTTCCACTGTCAAAACATTCCTCTTAATCAGGACAAAAAAACAAAGTTGTTTTTTGAACTGGAATTTTTTTTTTAATTTTTTTTTAATTCCAGGAATTTCGTAATACCATTTCTCAATTAAAAATGTTACTACTTCAACATTTCTCAAGTGTTTTGAAAAATTCCAACACCATCAAATGTGTTTACCATTTCCTAAAAAAATCCCTCTTTTCTCAAAATTCCCACATTTTCATGAAATTCCCATTGAAATGAATGGAACATTTTTCAAAGTTCCACAATTCCCACATTTTGTATCCGATTCAAACTGCAAAATATTGAGCCTGCTCAGGAATAGTGTGCTCTACTTCAACAATTTAAAAAAAATTCCAGCATTTCCTACAATTCCATGTTTTTAGGGACATTATCCCCATTCAAAATGAATTATACATTTTTCAAACTTCCACAATTCCCACATTTTTCAACCCATTCAAACCATTCCACCTTCAACACATTCAATTCATCCTGGTAATTCAAACAACCATTTTTCCACGTTCAACACATTTCCAAAAATTCCTGTTTTTTTCTAATCTTATTTCCAACCTTTTTTAGTGCAATGACTCCTTTCACATTTTTCAACCCATTTCAACTGTTCCACTGTTAAAATATTCCTCTTGGGTTATACTTGTACAGCGCTTTTCTACCTTCAAGGCACTCAAAGCGCTTTGACACTAATTCCACATTCACCCATTCACACACACTTTCACACACTGATGGCCATGCAAGGCCCTAACCACCACCCATCAGGAGCAAGGGTGAAGTGTCTTGCTCAAGGACACAACGGACGTGACCAGGTTGGTAGAAGCTGGGGATCGAACCAGGAACCCTCAGGTTGCTGGCACGGCCACTCTCCCAACTGTGCCACGCCGTCCCCATGACAAAAAAACCAAGTTGGTTTAAGAACTTGAAAAATTCTCGATTTTCCTGAAATTCCGTAACACCATTTTTCAATTACAAAACTGTTACTACTTCAACATTTCCAGGAATTCTTGGATTTTCTCTAAATTTTTTCCAACCTTTTTTAGTACGATGACTCCTTTGACATTTTTCAACCCATTTCAACTGTCAAACATTCCTCTTAGCCAGGAGAAAAAAACCAAGTTGGTTTAAGACAGTGGTTCTTAACCTGGGTTGGATGGAACCCTAGGGGTTCGGTGAGTCGGGCTCAAGGGTTCGTCGGAGGTCAAAACACACCCGACTCATCGTGTAAATAAAAACTTCTCCCTATCTGTGTATTACGGATACGACAACAGCTGACTGGTTTGCAGGTGTGTAATTTGTTGTGAGTTTATGCACTGTGTTGGTTTTGTTGTTTGAACAAGGTGATGTTCATGCACGCTTCATTTTGTGCACCAGTAAAAAAAACATGGTAACACTTTAGTATGGGGAACATATTCACCATTAATTAGTTGCTTATTAACATGCAAACTAGTAACATATTGGCTCTTAACTAGTCATTATTAAGTACTTATTTGTTACGGCTCAGGCTCCTGCCAACGCCGCTCATCCGTCTGTGCGCACCTCGGGACACGCCCACGGGTGCGCACATCCAGGGACGCCCTGCAGCAGCCACCAGCTGCATTCACTCACCGGCAATCTACACTCCTGGGTCTGATGAGGGCAGGCTCAATAAAGGACCAGTGGACCCAAGGATCGGCGCGGGAACTTAGCTTTCTCATGGTGTACCGTAAGCAACAAGCTTTATGCTATATTCGTGTTTCCTCTCCGTGCCTTGATTTGTCCCTTGTCTTCTCCCGTGTCCCCGCAGTACCCTCCGTCGCCTGGAAAGTGAGCCTGTGCGTCTCATTTTCCCCTGGATCTCCCTCTGGACTCTGACTGCTTCCTTCGTTCCTCGACCTCTTGCTCGCCCCTGGATTCCGACGCCTCTCTCTCGCCCCGGATAACCTGCCTGCCCCATGGACTTCCTCGTATCTCGTTCAACACGTTGGTAACACTCACTTCAGTTAACTACACACATAGTCTTACACCACACACTCTGGTATTCTAGTTCACACTCCATTTCCTTAGTTTAGTAGTATTGTTTGTTATTATATATATATATATATATATATATATATATATATATATATATATATATATATATATATATATATATATATATATATATATATAAAATAAATAATTGTATATACTGCCCCCTGGTGTCTGTTTGCCGTCACCCCCTTTAGTCTAAACACAACATTATTAATGCCTTATTCGGCATGGCCTTATCATAACCCTAACCCTCTAACCCTAACCCTAACCAAATAACTCTAAATTAAGTCTTAGTTCCTTAGAATATGTTCCCCATACTAAAGTGTTACCAAAAACATAATAACTTTGTCTAGAATTTGAAAATAAAGGAGGGTTCGGTGAATGCGCATATGAAACTGGTGGGGTTCAGTACCTCCAACAAGGTTAAGAACCACTGGTTTAAGAACTTGAAAAATTCCCTGTTTTCCCAAAATTCCGTAATACCATTTTTCAATTCAGAAAGTATTACTACTTCAACATTTCTTGACCGATTTAAACAATTCCAACACCAACCAATTCAGCTCATTCAGGACATTCATGCTCCTAATCATTTAAATCCCGCTTTTCCTCAAAATTCAGAAATTTCCAGGAAGTTCCCATTGAAATGAATGGGACATTTTTCCAAGTTGCACAATTCCCACATTTTTCAAGCTATTGAAAGCATTCCAACATCAACACATTCCACTCATCCTGGAAATTCTAACTAACACTTTCCCAACTTCCAAACCTAATTCCGCTTTTCCTGGAAATTCTAACTCTTCAACATTCCAACTATTCTTCCATTCATACTACATTCTGTCAGCAGTTCACTCCAACTTCAGCATTGGAACATTAACATGCAATCCTTTCAGGAATTGCCTCATCTAGCTAATAATGAAATCCAGAAGCCAATTGCTACATTATTCACTGTTACAAGCGGCCATGACTGCCATGTGGCCCTCAATGAACACCACTTTGACATCCCTGTCTCACACATATTCCTGATCCAAACGGATGTGGTAAACTAGACATGCTCTGAGGGAAGACTCTGGAAAGTAAGTCAGCTGGATGGAGAGCCATGCAAAAGAGGATATGAAGCCTCTTTCCTGTGTGGGCTGCAGACACATGAAGGACTTTGTGCTTGCCAGCAGCAAACGTTTGAAAGTTCTTCACTCACAGGCTCACAGGCTCTCTTGGAAAAGAGGCCAGCTCCAACATTGCATCCTGTTGCGTAATCCCATCTCTCGCTAACATCAAGGCCTCTCCGGCAGCACACAATAATTGTCCTTAATTGGCTTCTTTCCACGCCGCCGCGCTTATTTCAACAATTTGTCACTCTCCTTTAGTCTGTTTTAGTTTCTTACTCTAGTCTGTGTTTTAGTTTCTTACTCTAGTCTGTGTTTTAGTTTCTTACTCTAGTCTGTGTTTTAGTTTCTTACTCTAGTCTGTGTTTTAGTTTCTTACTCTAGTCTGTGTTTTAGTTTCTTACTCTAGTCTGTGTTTTAGTTTCTTACTTTAGTCTGTTTTAGTTTCTTACTGTAGTCTGTGTTTTAGTTTCTTACTCTAGTCTGTTTTAGTTTCTTACTCTAGTCTGTGTTTTAGTTTCTTACTCTAGTCTGTGTTTTAGTTTCTTACTCTAGTCTGTGTTTTAGTTTCTTACTTTAGTCTGTGTTTTAGTTTCTTACTCTAGTCTGTGTTTTAGTTTCTTACTCTAGTCTGTGTTTTAGTTTCTTACTCTAGTCTATGTTTTAGTTTCTTACTCTAGTCTGTGTTTTAGTTTCTTACTCTAGTCTGTGTTTTAGTTTCTTACTGTAGTCTGTGTTTTAGTTTCTTACTCTAGTCTGTGTTTTAGTTTCTTACTCTAGTCTGTGTTTTAGTTTCTTACTCTAGTCTGTGTTTCAGTTTCTTACTTTAGTCTGTTTTAGTTTCTTACTCTAGTCTGTGTTTTAGTTTCTTACTCTAGTCTGTGTTTTAGTTTCTTACTCTGGTCTGTGTTTTAGTTTCTTACTCTAGTCTGTGTTTTAGTTTCTTACTCTAGTCTGTGTTTTAGTTTCTTACTTTAGTCTGTTTTAGTTTCTTACTCTAGTCTGTGTTTCAGTTTCTTTAGTCTGTTTTAGTTTCTTACTCTAGTCTGTGTTTTAGTTTCTTACTCTAGTCTGTGCTTTAGTTTCTTACTCGAGTCTGTGTTTTAGTTTCTTACTCTAGTCTGTGTTTCAGTTTCTTACTTTAGTCTGTTTTAGTTTCTTACTCCTAGTCTGTGTTTCAGTTTCTTACTTTAGTCTGTTTTAGTTTCTTACTCTAGTCTGTTTGGCTGATGCTGAAGTTTGTGTTGTCTGCACACACAACCAGCTAACTAACAAGGCAACAACAGAAAAACACACGTGTGTACAATCAGCTTCTAGATCGGAGGTGTCCAAACTAAGGTTGTCCCCATACCAATACCAATACCAATTTAGTACCGGTACCAAAATATATTTTGATACTTTTCTAAATAAAGGGGACCACAAGAAATATCATTATTGTCTTTATTGTAACAACAAATGTTAGTGTACATGAAACATATGTTTATTATTGTCATTTAGTCCTTCAATAAAATAGACAACTTGTCTTTTAGTAGTAAGTAAACAAACAAAGACTCCTAATTAGTAACATATTGTGTCATTTATACACCTATTATTTTCTACACATTATGAGGGACAAACTGTAAAAATTGATTATTCATCTACGTGTTCATTTACTGTTAATATCTGCTTATTTTCTCTTTTAACATGTTCTATCTACACTTCTGTTATAATGTAATAATCACTTATTCTTCTCTTCTTTGATACTTGACATTAGTTTTGGATGATCAAAACCGCACTAAAACAACATCTCCAGGCAACTTTAACCCTAAACTAACACCCTCCCCCTTCCACATCCCTCCTCCCCGGATTGTAAATAATCAAATGTAGATACTTATTCTTATGCTTTCTGATCTCTCTCTCTATGTCCACTACTTGCTGTACATATCCTACCAAGTCAGTCCTACACTGTTCCAATGTCCATTTCTCTGATGATGCAACCCTCAAAAAAAGAACAAACAAAAGGCACTCACAGTGTAGGCACAAAACTTAACGCAGGGAACAAAAACGTGGACTATGCATAACTATGAACATGGCAAAACGAAAAGACACTAACTGTGGCATAAATAGACAAAACTTACTTGCGATGACGTGAACAGGGCAGCATGGACTATGAACACGAAACAGAGTGTCAGGAGTGTGTCGAGTGATGTCGCCAGGCTGACTGCCTGGCAACTACAGGCTTTAATAGTGATGACATGATTAGTGAAAGCAGGTGCGTGACTCAAAATGTGAAAACGTGAGACAGGTGCGTGACATGACGATGTGAACCAGGTGAAACTAATGGTTACTCTGGTGACAAAGGGAGTGAAGACAATAACTTAAAAGTGTCCAAAAACCAAGCAAAACATAACTAAACAAAACATGATCACAGACATGACAACCCCGACTTAAACAAGTGGAAAAACTTATTGGGGTGTTACCATTTAGTGGTCAATTGTACAGAATATGTACTGTACTGTGCAATCTACTAATACAAGTTTCAATCAATCAATCAATACCACACATTTAGGTATGGATGTGATACCAAGTAGTTACAGGATCATACATTGGTCATATTCAAAGTCCTCATGTGTCCAGGGACATGTTTACTGACTTTATAAACATAATATACATTGAGAAAAAAGGAAAACATATTTTGTGACACTAAAAAATATGCATGTAATCATAGTAGTATGGACTAGATACGCTCCTGTACTTGGTATCATTACAGTGGATGTCAGGTGTAGATCCACCCATGGCATTTGTTTACATTGTGACGGTGGTGAGCTATTGTATCCTCCTACACTGTGTAGTGAAGCATGTTTAGATATTCCTCGTCCTCCAGTGATAATGATACTTGTAAAAAAAACTTACTTTATTTGTCGCCATGGAGACCAGGATTAGTGATTGTGGATGGATGTTAGCCATGTGTTAAAGCAGCTCTTCCTGAGGGTGTTTCAGTGTTATAACTTCACCTTTATCTTGACTTTTTACACCAAAATGCGTCCATTCTCCCTTTTCTGTCTACACACTGTGTCTGCTTGTAAGTACTCTGTGTGTGTGTGCGCTGCCCAACATGCTCCTCTGCTCATAAAACCAGCAATGTCACCACGTGGCGACGCGCCATCATGGAAGCGGTACTTTTCAAACATAGTATAGTACTGTTTTTGATTCATTAGTACCGCAATACTATACCAGTACCGGTATACCGTACAGGGCCGAGTGCGACCAGTTCAACAAAAAGTGAATTGAATCAAAGGGATTTTAGCGCCCTCTTGTGGGGCGCAGATAGAATCGCTGGTCAATGACCACGACTTTCATTTGAGAGTGAATGTAGCACAGCATTAATATATATGACCCAATCCAAACAACTTTCCCCACTCATGGTGTAAACTAGTGGTCCCCAAACTACGGCCTGCCAGTGTCCAAAATCCAGCCCAGGGGTAGTACCGGGTAAAAAAAAAAAAAGTATTATTATTTTTGTATTATTATTAATTTTTTGAATCAGTCCTTTGTAGCCCATCCATCAATCCATTTTCTATGGTTTAGGCAAATAATATTGTCTAAAAATGCATTTTCCCATCGATAACTTGACATCATCACGAGTAAGAAAATATATATTATTTTTTATTATACATTTTTGAATCAGTCCTTTCTAGTCCATCCATTTTCTACCGTTTAGGCAAATCATATTACCTTTTGCACTATATTAATTTATATTATTATGTGTTGTCAACTTTGTACTTTTTTATGTCATTGCCTGAAATAAATAAATAAATGGAAAAAAATTAAATGAAAAATATTGTCTAAAAATGCATTTTCTCATCGATACCATGACATCATCATGCTCAACCAACAAAGTCAACACACCTCCTGCTCATTAAACTATGGACACTGTAAAACACCTTGAAGCACAACATCTCTTTTAAAATGACACATGCATGAACTCACTGCAATGCATGATGGGCAAAAATGCAAAACTGTCATGTCTGTGTAATCATGTTTTGTTTTAAGTCATGTTTTGTTTAGTTTCTGGCTTTTCACTCCCTTGTCTTGTTTGCATGATTACCCATTAGTTTCACCTGTTCCACGTTTGGACTCATTGTGCACTCTTGTTTGTCACCATAGCAACCATTAGTTTTCACCTGTCACGTCACGCACCTGTTTCACGTTTTGAGTCACGCACCTGTTTTCGTTAATCATGTCTGTTATTTAAGCTTTTCATTTTCTGTTGTTCGTCCTGACGACCTCACCACATTTATGCTCTGTCCATTCTTTCCATGTCCATTCCTCAAGCAACTATTTTTGTCCAAGCCAAGTAAGTTTTTGTTCCCTGTTTATAGTCTTTTTGGTTTCATAGTTTGTTCTCCGCCATTGTGCGTGTTTTTTCGTTTGTACTTTTTTTTGATATATTAATAAATCATGTACCTTCATTCCCGTCTCGCCCGAGCCAACTTTCCGTTGCATCCCGGAAAAGCTAACCCCCAGGACCAAGTCTTGACAAAAACACTCGCATTTATTTCTGATTGATTACAAAACTTTAAGGAGGTCTTCACAGAAGCAGACAATGTAGGAGACCAACTTTCACACACTCTTAATATTCAAGGTTTTATCCTTTGTACTTCATATTGCATTGTGGTCAGGGTCTGATGTTCAAGTTGAAGTAATTCAAGTTGTATGTTGTTGAGTCTGTTATAGTGATTTAATGAAGTGTTATTTTGGTTGTTACGTCACAATCAGCGCCAACAAAAGCGTGGTAATGTGCGTATTTGTGTGCGCGCGCGCATCAATCTTATACCAGCCTATTTTTTGATTACCCTGGAAAAGATGCTTTACCGCAGTTTGTACTGTTTTCTTACATGTCTTCAATTTGGTGTGAAATGAGTATGCAGACGTAAAGCGTTGCGATGGCAGATTAGCATACCTGCCAACTTTTGAAATCAGAAAAACCTAGTAGCCAAGGTCCAAGGGCCGCAGGCCCCGGTAGGTCCAGGACAAAGTCCTGGTGGGGGGTTCCTTCGCCCCCCGACGCAAAATGATTATTAGCATTCAGACAGGTTAAAATGTTGCTAAAACCATCACTTTTCTATCAGTCACAGTGACTTTTCAAAACAAAAATATGACAGCAAAAATCATATGGGTTGATTGACATGTTTATTCTGTAAGCTAACTTCAATAGTTTGAAATTATTTTGACAGTTAATGCCAGTTATCCTGTCAACCTTTCACAAGACTTCAATTTGTTCATTGAAAGTATAAACACTTTTTACAGTAAACAAATGGTAAAACAGTACTAAACAATTCCATTAAAAAAAAATTTAACTTTCTGTCCAAGCTTGTATAATCTACTGCCTTGTTCAATTGTAAAAAATATTCTGTGCCTAAAATTCACATTTCTATCACAATTATACTGTAAACATGGTAAGCTAACTTCATTAAAATTAATAGTCCTGTCAATAGCATGGAATTACAATTCAAATGTAGTTTTTTTGTAAGCCTTTCAAAAGAACTCAAAATATGAAAAATTAATGAAAATGAATTGAAGCCATCAGACACTTGAAAAGTGGCACATCACATCTCTAATGTAATCATTTGAACTTTTCAACAGAAATAGCACTGCAAAAATATTAAGGACATACTTCTGTATTTTGGTAGTTATGCTGTCAACATTTAACAAGATTTCTTCAACTTGGACTTGAAAGCATAAATAGTATAAACACTTTTAACAGTATAACAGTACTAAACAATTCCAATAGATAACATTGGTGTCATTACCTTTTTGTTTGCTCAATTATTGCCTCCGTAAATAAAACTTCGGCATTTATCACATCCAAAGAATCTGTTTGGGCGACGAAAAACGTTGAAAGTTTTCCACTTGTATCGCTAGCAACGGCATTAGACTTGTGTTTTTTTGTCCCAACGTGGTCTTTTACATCGCTATTTCCTCCGTGTCCCATCGAAAAATCTTGTCTGCACAAGGTGCAATTCGCCTAGTTTTCACCCTTTTTGGAACGGATAATTATTCCCGGATAGGCTTTTGAATATTCTTCACGGAATGACTGCAGTTTTCTTTTCGGTTTAAGACTCGTATGCGATTTTTCTCCGGCTGATTCCATGATCGTTCGCTCGTTTGGAAACAATGGCAACTGGTGCCTCGTGCTTGGCAGCGGTGCTATAAATAGCCTCGCGCATGGCATTCGGAATGGCTCGATAGGAAGTTACGGGAAGCAGTGTCGATTGTCATTGTTGTTACGCGATTTCGTGAATAAAACTTAAAAAAAAATATTTTTAATTAATTAATGAAAAACTGTATTTTTTATCACTGCAACCGTAACCCGGAATAGGTTGATGAAAACCGTACTAATTACGGGAAAACCGGAGTAGTTGGCAGGTATGGATTAGGTGTAAAACAGCTGGGTTAAGGTGATCACCTGCACAGTAATTAGTCATTATAGAGTTATACACTCAAGTTAGTGTTTTCCATCACATTTATTAGGGCTGCAGCTAACGATTATTTTTCTATCGATTAATCTATAGATTATTTTTTTCGATTAATCGGTTAATCTATAGATTATTTTTTTCGATTAATCTATAGATTATTTTTCCTTTTACCGATTTTTTTTTTTATTTAAAATGAAGAGGAAAAAATAAATGTAGGCCAGTTTTTTCAAAAGGCATGGCTTTTATTTACAAAAAAAAAAGTATGGCCACTCAGTCAACATTGACAACAACATGACAAAATATTCTGTAACAATGTAAACATTTAAAACTTTTAACATTTAACAAAATTAAAAGTAGCTTATTTGCTTTTTAATGTGCAAATATAAAAGTAAACATCCAGTGCAAATCTTAATATTCTGCAATAGTATAAGCATTTAAAAAGTAAAAGTATTGCTTATTTTGCTTTAAAATGTGCAAAAATAAAGCTAAACATCCAATACAAAAAAGTGTACAGTGTAAACATTTCAACAAAAGTAAAAGTATTGCTTATTTTGCTTAATAACACAACAATGATAGTATGATTAAAGTGAAAGTTAATTGTTGGTTTGTACATAGTATATGTAACTGTTAATGTTGTAAAAGGTATTTGCACAACTAATTAACGTTAGCGTTTGTGACACGTCTTGTGCCGTGGGGTTCTTTCAGGACCGACAGACTAAACGCCAGACGGCTTTGCCAGGTTTACAATCTTTTAATTTTACACAAAGTCTTTTCTCTTCCAACTCTTTTCTCTTTCTTTCCTCGCTTTTCAGCTCCTCTTCCTCGCTCGTTCGACGTCCCCTGTCTCTTGCGGCGTCGCTCCCGGCGCGCCCCGCCTCGCCGCTCGCTCGCCGCCGCCGCCGCCGCCTCTCCACAGCGTTAAAGAGGAGCGCGTCTTTGTAAACACTGAACAGGCACGCCAAATGCGCCTCTCAGAGCAAACGGTGCTTTAGTTTATGAATTTACAACGCAGATACAAATGACACATTCATGTTTTTGTGTAATAATGACAACGTATACGCACGCGGACGATTGACTTGTTGATGGTGATGGCAAGAACGCTGTCGGGGGTTTTCTTTTCAAATGTTCGTTCATAGCCGTTGTGCTGCTATGATAGGCTATTTCCGCTCGACACAGTGTGCATACAACAACATTATTAGGCCGTTTATTGAAATACTCCCACACTTTTGACGACTTTTGGCGTGCTTTTTTCCCCTCGCTCGCATCGTCTGCTTTGCGCTCCGCCATGACAGTAGTGTGACGTAAATATGTGACGCGCCGACGCACAAAAACGGCGTCGACGTATTTACGTAACCGATGACGTCGTTTCAGCCTTAACATTTATCTACATTTTTTCTCCACAAAACTGAACACGTGGCTTAAGGAAAATCAGTGTGAGCACTAAAACTGGGTGTAGTATGGACAAATGAGGACAATTATTTTTCATGTATTTTTATTTTGGACTTATCTTTTTGTATAGTCCACAGAAAAAAAGGGTTTAAAAAACGGGAATTCCTAGAATTTGTTTGAACTTGGATAAATGATAGTTTGAATTTCCAGGATGAGTGGAATGTGTTGAAGGTGGAATGCTTTGAATTGGTCGAACAATTTGGAAATGGTGGAAATTTGAAAAATGGCCGATTCATTTTGAATGGGAAAAATGTCCCCGGAAAACCTGAAATTCTGGGAAATCTGGGAATTTTTGGAATTTTTCAAGGGAAAGCCCGCGATTAGGCTAAACAGTTTGAAGTTGGAACTAAGGCTGAAACGACGCGTCGACGTAGTCGACGTCATCGGTTACGTAAATACGTCGACGTCGTTTTTGTGCGTCGGCGCGTCGCATATTTACGTCACTCTACTTTACTGTCATGGCGGAGCGCAAAGCAGACGATGCGAGGGGAAAAAAGCACGCCAAAAGTCGTCAAAAGTGTGGGAGTATTTCAATAAACGGCCTAATAATGTTGTTGTATGCACACTGTGTCGAGCGGAAATGGCCTATCATAGCAGCACAACGGCTATGAACGAACATTTGAAAAGAAAACCCCCGACAGCGTTCTTGCCATCACCATCAACAAGTCAATCGTCCGCGTGCGTATACGTTGTCATTATTACACAAAAACATGAATGTGTCATTTGTATCTGCGTTGTAAATTCATAAACTAAAGCACCGTTTGCTCTGAGAGGCGCGTTTGGCGTGCCTGTTTAGTGTTTACAAAGACGCGCTCCTCTTTAACGCTGTGGAGAGGCGGCGGCGGCGAGCGAGCGGCGAGGCGGGGCGCGCCGGGAGCGACGCCGCAATCGTGCCCAGGTGCGCGATCCGCGCAGTTGGAAGAGAAAAGACTTTGTGTAAAATTAAAAGATTGTAAACCTGGCAAAGCCGTCTGGCGTTCAGTCTGTCGGTCCTGAAAGAACCCCACGGCACAAACGTTAATTAGTTGTGCAAATACCTTTTACAACATTAACAGTTACATATACTATGTACAAACCAACAATTAACTTTCACTTTAATCATACTATCATTGTTGTGTTATTAAGCAAAATAAGCAATACTTTTACTTTTGTTGAAATGTTTACACTGTACACTTTTTTGTATTGGATGTTTAGCTTTATTTTTGCCCATTTTAGCAAATAAGCAATACTTTTACTTTTGTTGAAATGTTTACACTTGTTACAGAATATTTCCGTTTTGCACTTTTTTGTATTGGATGTTTATCTTTATTTTTGCACATTTTAAAGCAAAATAAGCAATACTTTTACTTTTGAAATGCTTATACTATTCCAGAATATTAAGATTTGCACTGGATGTTTACTTTTATATTTGCACATTAAAAAGCAAATAAGCTACTTTTAATTTTGTTAAATGTTAAAAGTTTTAAATGTTTACATTGTTACAGAATATTTTGTCATGTTGTTGTCAATGTTGACTGAGTGGCCATACTTTTTTTTTTGTAAATAAAAGCCATGCCTTTTGAAAAAACTGGCCTACATTTATTTTTTTCCTCTTCATTTTAAATTAAAAAAAAATCGGTAAAAGGAAAAATAATCTATAGATTAATCGAAAAAAATAATCTATAGATTAACCGATTAATCGAAAAAAATAATCTATAGATTAATCGATAGAAAAATAATCGTTAGCTGCAGCCCTAGTTGGAACGCTTTGAATGGTGTGGAAAAATGTGGAAGGCGGAGTGCACCAACATCTGGAGAAGAAGAAGAAGAAATAGAAGAATGTTGTTGTAGAAAAGATGTGTGAATGTTTGTAACATTCACATAAAGACTTCATGAAGGGAATAGTTTGATGAGTGCACTCACAACAAAGTTGCAAGATAAACTGGCACACTGAAATGTACTGGCTTATCTTTCTGCCATGACCACACACACACACACACACACACACACACACACACATACTCACACCAACACCCACGCAAGAACACACACGCACACTAACACACACGCACACACACACAATCACACACACTAACACACACACACTCTAACACACACACACACACGCAGGACAAGTGAGGTATTGTGGGTAGTTGCCATCGTGCTGACTATGAGTGAGAGGCTATTTTTAGACAGGCAGCCCAGACACACTCCCTCTTTCTAAACTACCGTTATTTGGACTAACTCCACTTTTGTCTGGCTTCATCGCACACTGTCTGTGGCCCTCAGCAGGCTAGTTGACACGGGGCCTGAACAACAACAATGTTATTTGGACTGTCTGTGGCCCTCAGCAGCCTTGTTGACACGGGGCTTCAACAACAACAACAACAACAATGTTATTTGGACTAACTCCACTTTTATCTGGCTTCATTGCACACTGTCTGTGGCCCTCAGCAGCCTAGTTGACACGGGGCCTGAACAACAACAATGTTATTTGGACTGTCTGTGGCCCTCAGCAGCCTAGTTGACACGGGGCCTCAACAACAACAAGCGGCAGATAAGGAGCGGGGACTCGTTGACCAAGTGTCTGGGGTCATGTGACCAACGTGAGCGCCTATCAGGGGCCCTCTGTCAACAGTGGTGTGTCACATTGTGGTACTGTGGCTGGTGCAGGGGTGTCCAAAGTAAGGCCCGGGGGCCGTCTGTTGTTGGCCCCGCCGCGTATCGCCAAAATAAAATGACAAATCAGTAAGAAAACAAAACAACTAATGTGATGAGAAAAAGCTGAAATTGTGATAATAAAACAAATATTGTTCTTTCTCACCTGTATCACAAAGTTGTATTATTAAATCATGATGTATGGAGTTTAGACACCCCTGATCTGTTGGTAGACCACTTGATAGAATATTCAAACACAGTGTTACTGTTCAAACTGTGTCCCAAAATGTTAAATATACTACACTACTGTATTTTAATGTTGTCATTATAGTGGTAATTAATGAATACTTGGGCCTAGTATACCACAGAAGTTTAATGATGTCATTATGTGTTGTTAGGACCACTGCCTGAGGTTGTACCTAATGTTGTGGCTCTTACCAGTTCTATGTGATCCTGCTGGAACTTGTCTCCGATCTCTCTTAGTTTTTGGCCGATTTGCGTCTCCACGCTCGCCTCCGCCTGCTCCCCGGGACTCCCCGCCATCCTGTCATCCCTCCTCGGTCGCCGCCTCTCCTGCGCGCCAGCTCGCCTCTCTCCTCGGTCCTCCAGGGGCTCGAATGGAGAGGGGAAGTGGGAGCGCAGTCCTAGAAGGAGAGCCATGTTTACTACAACACATGTACACACCATCTACTCTACTATGTACCAGGATATGTCATTCCATTCCATTCAGGATCCATTTTCAATTCAAACTAACTCAGAATCAATACCGTATTTTCCGCACTATAAGGCGCACCTAAAAACCACAAATTTTCTCAAAAGCTGACAGTGCGCCTTATAACCCGGTGCGCTTTATATATGGATTAATATTACGATTCATTTTCGTAAAGTTTCGATCTCGCAACTACGGTAAACAGCCGCCATCTTTTTTCCCGGTAGAACAGGAAGCGCTTCTTCTTCTACGCAAGCAACCGCCAAGGTAAGCACCCGCCCCCATAGAACAGGAAGCGCTTCTTCTTCTACTGTAAGCAACCACCCGCCCGCGTAGAAGAAGAAAAAGCGCGCGGATATTACCGTACGTTTCATTTCCTTTGTGTGTTTACATCTGTAAAGACCACAAAATGGCTCCTACTAAGTGACAAGGATCCGGTTCATGAAAAGACGCAATCTCTCCATCCGCACACGGATTACTATTTCACAGCAACTGATATTCCTGTGAACCGCACTGTGGATACAACGGGAGCACGTACGGTGAATATTCGCACCACAGGGAATGAGAAGTCATCCTTCACTGTGGTTCTAGCTTGCCATGCTAATGGCCAGAAACTTCCACCCATGGTGATATTCAAAAGGAAGACCTTGCCAAAAGAGACCTTTCCAGCCGGCGTCATCATAAAAGCTAACTCGAAGGGATGGATGAAGAAAAGATGAGCGAGTGGTTAAGGTAAGTTTAAGTTTACGCGAAGAGGCCGGGTGGCTTTTTTCACGCAGCTCTGTCCATGTTGATATACGTATGTTTGTGATTGCACATTTGCGTACATTTTGGGAGTGAACAGAGTTGTTAGAACGCTGGTTTTTAATATATTATTAAAGTTTGACTGACCTATCTGACTGTTTTTTTGACATTCCTTTAGCGCAGTTAGATGCGGCTTACAAAACGGGGCGGCTTATATGTGGACAAAGTTTTGAAATATGCCGTTCATTGAAGGCGCGGCTTATAACCCAGGGCGCCTTATGGTGCGGAAAATACGGTAATAGACACTACAATTTGAGGTGTAATTATTGCAACTTGCAACTTTTTTTTTTTTACATTTTAGTTTAAAATATCTACTAATAAAATGCATTAAAACTGGTGTAATAATAGTATTCACTGTTAGACGCGGCCCTCTGGGGCCAAACATAACTGCCATGTGGCCCTCAGTGAAAACCACTATGACACCTCTCATCTACATCAACATTATGATTTGCCTAAGAGGCTACACAGGACATATTAAAAACAAAAAAAAGTTGTATATTTTTTTCATGGATTAAGAATGGTTACAAATAAGAATCGCGATTCATTCGAAAATCAATTTTGTCCGCCCTACTGTGTACTATTTCGGGAATGGAAACATTTTACTTTACGTACAAGAAAAGACTATGTAGAAAAGGCCTCATTAATTAACTAATACAGACCTGGGGCCACATGCGGCACGTTAAGATTTTCAATCTGGCCCGCAGGACATTCCCAAATAATTATTTTAGATCTTTAAGAAGGAAAGTGTAGTTGCCATTATGATGTGCACTCATGTTTTCTAAGGACCTTCAACTATACTAAGTCTTTACATGCTTGGAATCTGCATGATATACTAGTTACTATGCTCATCTAATTAGTTATATTGCTAATCTAATGAGTTACTATGATCATCTAATTAGTTACTATGCTCATCTAATTAGTTATATTGCTAATCTAATTAGTTACTATGATCATCTAATTAGTTACTATGGTCATCTAATGAGTTACTATGGTCATCTAATAAGTTACTATGGTCATCTAATTAGTTACTATGGTCATCTAATTAGTTACTATGGTCATGTAATTAGTTACTATGGTCATGTAATTAGTTACTATGGTCATGTAATTAATTACTATGATCATGTAATTAGTTACGATGGTCATCTAATGAGTTACTATGGTCATGTAATTAGTTACTATGGTCATGTAATTAATTACTATGATCATGTAATTAGTTACGATGGTCATCTAATGAGTTACAATGGTCATCTAATTAGTTACTATGGTCATGTAATTAGTTACTATGGTCATCTAATGAGTTACCATGGTCATCTAATGAGTTACCATGGTCATGTAATGAGTTACTATGGTCATCTAATTAGTTACTATAGTCATCTAATTAGTTACTATGGTCATGTAATTAGTTACTATGGTCATCGAATTAGTTACTATGGTCATGTAATGAGTTACTATGGTCATCTAATTAGTTACTATGGTCATCTAATTAGTTACTATGGTCATCTAATGAGTTACCATGGTCATCTAATGAGTTACCATGGTCATCTAATGAGTTACTATGGTCATCTAATGAGTTACTATGGTCATGTAATTAGTTACTATGGTCATCTAATGAGTTACTATGGTCATCTAATGAGTTACTATGGTCATCTAATTAGTTACTATGGTCATGTAATTAGTTACTATGGTCATCTAATTAGTTACTATGGTCATCTAATTAGTTACTATGGTCATGTAATTAGTTACTATGGTCATCGAATTAGTTACTATGGTCATCGAATTAGTTACTATGGTCATCTAATTAGTTACTATGGTCATCTAATTAGTTACTATGGTAATCTAATTAGTTACTATGGTCATCTAATGAGTTACTATGGTCATGTAATTAGTTACTATGGTCATGTAATTAGTTACTATGGTAATGCAAGTCACAGCAGCTCAGACGAGGTACCAAGCAGTGTGGGTGTGGAGTGTTTCCACAGAAATGTGGGTGTCAGGGACAGACTTGGAAGGAGATTTGTACAACAAAGTTCTAAAGCTTAGTGATCAAATGTATCAGATTGTAGGTGGGGTTTATTTTTTACCCTTCACGTTCATATTTCACTGTGTTTGTTGCATTTCTGTTGATTTTAAAACATGTGGATGGAGAGGGTGTGTGGCGTTCAAATGTTGTCAATATTCAGTGTTTTATCCTTCATAGTTAATATTGTAACATTCTTTATTTTCATCTACATTCTGGGTGTCTCATTCAGTAAAAAAAAATTAAAATTCCATTCCATTTAAGGCGGTCTGTCGTAAAGTTTTTAGCATTCAATCAGACATTATTGTGAGGTTTTGTATTAGTGTTCCTAAGAATAGATATACCGGCCCCCAAACACATTTTTTTCCTCAATTTGGCCCCCCAAGGCAAAATAATTGCCCAGGCCTGACCTAACATTCTTCTTCCTTCTCCCACCATGCCACTCTGTGAGAAGGCGATGGTGTGTTTCATGGTGTCATGTGCAGAGTTCCTCGCCGACTGCCCTCTCAAGTGAGTGACGGTGAGGAGCCCAGGACACGACACCCATTAGTGCTTGCACTACATGCAGCGACGGGGCTAATAATGCTTGTTTGCACGCTGATGACTTTGAAAGCTGCCACAATGGTGGACAAACAGCCTGCGCGTGGTCAGGATTCTTGTAGGCTCATGTCACACTGATTGGATTAGACGTGGTGAAACAATGCAGGAGTTATGTGTGTGACAAAGTGCTGACTGGTTTGTACAACGTTAACGATTCAGGATTTGGTTTCTACTTTTCTATTCATTTTCATCATCCATTTCATTTCTAAGTACTGTTTTATTAACTGGGAATATATTTGAATATGAACAATAGCCTTGTTGCACAATTTGCAAAGGCACTTTTGATGACATGTTTTACTAACAGATGACCTTGCTGTGACATTGTAAGTCAAAGTGGCAAGCAGATATTAAACATGGATTTAAAAAACAACACTTGGATGACAAATATTTATATATCTAGAAAGGGTGGTTCTTAAGAAGTAGGGATTTTTCTCAGGGCTCAAGAAGGTAAGAAAGTGTGTGAGACGAGGTCAGCATGTGACCCTGCTCACCATGAAAGGTCTCAAGAAGGTAAGAAAGTGTGTGAGACGAGGTCAGCATGTGACCCTGCTCACCATGAAAGGGCACACGAGGCTGCAGGCTGCAGGCCAGCATGTTGATACTGTTGTTGTTGTTGAGGCTGAGCGAGGTGGGCGTGGCCACGCTGACGGCAGAGAGCCTTGATTGGAGCTGCATGGCCCGCTCTTCGTATTTGGCCTCCCTGAAGGGCGTTCCCCAGAGCTGCGAGATGGGCCGTGACATGTCCTCCTCCTCATCGTCCATGCCACGCCTCAGCGTTAAAACTCCCTGCGGGACAAAGCAGACAGAGGGAAACTTCAGAGGTGACGTGTGGTGTGGATCTGTCACCACATCAACAAGGAAACATAACATCCTGTTAACTTTGCCCTCCAGCAGATAGAACATCATCTCACCGTGTCAACAATAAATCATGAGGCAACTTCATGCATTTGTAGCGGCTCCGCCAAAGTGGAGCCATGTATGGAAAGGCCCTGAGTGGGCGGATCCAGTGGGTGTGGCTAAAATGATACACTAGCATCAGATTTTGTCAGAACACATTGTCATTTTATTGTCAGCCAAAACTTTATCACAATAGCCAAAATAGCAATAAGTGGCTAGATTATATATATACATACATATACAGGTAAAAGCCAGTAAATTAGAATATTTTGAAAAACTTGATTTATTTCAGTAATTGCATTCAAAAGGTGTAACTTGTACATTATATTTATTCATTGCACACAGACTGATGCATTCAAATGTTTATTTCATTTAATTTTGATGATTTGAAGTGGCAACAAAAGAAAATCCAAAATTCCATGTGTCACAAAATTAGATTACTTAAGGCTAATACAAAAAAGGGATTTTTAGAAATGTTGGCCAACTGAAAAGTATGAAAATGAAAAATATGAGCATGTACAATACTCAATACTTGGTTGGAGCTCCTTTTGCCTCAATTACTGCGTTAATGCGGCGTGGCATGGAGTCGATGAGTTTCTGGCACTGCTCAGGTGTTATGAGAGCCCAGGTTGCTCTGATAGTGGCCTTCAACTCTTCTGCGTTTTTGGGTCTGGCATTCTGCATCTTCCTTTTCACAATACCCCACAGATTTTCTATGGGGCTAAGGTCAGGGGAGTTGGCGGGCCAATTTAGAACAGAAATACCATGGTCCGTAAACCAGGCACGGGTAGATTTTGCGCTGTGTGCAGGCGCCAAGTCCTGTTGGAACTTGAAATCTCCATCTCCATAGAGCAGGTCAGCAGCAGGAAGCATGAAGTGCTCTAAAACTTGCTGGTAGACGGCTGCGTTGACCCTGGATCTCAGGAAACAGAGTGGACCGACACCAGCAGATGACATGGCACCCCAAACCATCACCCAACCATGCAAATTTTGCATTTCCTTTGGAAATCGAGGTCCCAGAGTCTGGAGGAAGACAGGAGAGGCACAGGATCCACGTTGCCTGAAGTCTAGTGTAAAGTTTCCACCATCAGTGATGGTTTGGGGTGCCATGTCATCTGCTGGTGTCGGTCCACTCTGTTTCCTGAGATCCAGGGTCAACGCAGCCGTCTACCAGCAAGTTTTAGAGCACTTCATGCTTCCTGCTGCTGACCTGCTCTATGGAGATGGAGATTTCAAGTTCCAACAGGACTTGGCGCCTGCACACAGCGCAAAATCTACCCGTGCCTGGTTTACGGACCATGGTATTTCTGTTCTAAATTGGCCCGCCAACTCCCCTGACCTTAGCCCCATAGAAAATCTGTGGGGTATTGTGAAAAGGAAGATGCAGAATGCCAGACCCAAAAACGCAGAAGAGTTGAAGGCCACTATCAGAGCAACCTGGGCTCTCATAACACCTGAGCAGTGCCAGAAACTCATGGACTCCATGCCACGCCGCATTAACGCAGTAATTGAGGCAAAAGGAGCTCCAACCAAGTATTGAGTATTGTACATGCTCATATTTTTCATTTTCATACTTTTCAGTTGGCCAACATTTCTAAAAATCCCTTTTTTGTATTAGCCTTACACAATATTCTAATTTTGTGACACACGGAATTTTGGATTTTCATTTGTTGCCACTTCAAATCATCAAAATTAAATGAAATAAACATTTGAATGCATCAGTCTGTGTGCAATGAATAAATATAATGTACAAGTTACACCTTTTGAATGCAATTACTGAAATAAATCAAGTTTTTCAAAATATTCTAATTTACTGGCTTTTACCTGTATATATATATATATATACAGTACATGCCAAAAGTTTGGACACACCTTCTCATTCAATGTGTTTTCTTTATTTTCATGACTATTTACATTGTAGATTGTCACATCAAAACTATGAATGAACACATGTGGAGTCCACTTTTATAGTGAAGTCAGTGACTTCACTATAAAAGTGGGTGACATTGTTATCACCAGGAAAGATGAGGTCACCTACCTAGGTTCCATTCTAGAGGCTAATCTTTCCTGTGATCAAATGGCAACCAAGGTCATCAAAAAGGTCAACCAACGACCGAGATTTCTCTACAGAATCTCCTCTCTGGTCAACAAAAGCACCATGAAGATTCTGGCGGGAACTCTCGTTCAACCCTTTTTCGACTACGCATGCACCTCCTGGTACCCTAGCACCTCCAAAACCCTCAAATCTACACTCCAAACATCCCAGAACAAGCTAGTCAGATTACTTCTAGACCTCCACCCCAGATCACACCTCACTCCTACCCACTTCTCCAAAGTGGGCTGGCTCAGGGTGGAGGACAGAGTAAAACAACTTGCACTGAGCCTGGTCTATAAAATCCGCTACACCTCCCTGATACCCAAGTACATGTCAAACTACTTCCTTAACGTAAATGACCGCCATAACCACAACACCAGGGGGAGCTCCACTAACCACGTTAAACCCAGATTCCCATCTAACAAAGGTCTTAACTCATTCTCCTTCTATGCCAAATCAATGTGGAATGCACTCCCAACAGGTGTAAAAGAAAGTGCATCTCTATCCTCCTTCAAAACCACACTAAAAGAACAGGCAACTTCAACCCTAAACTAACACCCTCCCTTCCACATCCCACCTCCCTGGATTGTAAATAATCAAATGTAAATAATCAAATGTAGATACTTATTCTTATGCTTTCTGATCTCTCTCTCTCTATGTCCACTACTCGCTGTACATATCCTACCAAGTCAGTCCTACACGGTTCTAATGTCCATTTCTCTGATGATGCAATTGTTGATGACTGAAGTGCTGATATCAACCAAACCCTCCCCATCCCACCCCCCGCATTGTAAATAATGTAAATAATTCAATGTATATACTCTGATGATTAACTTGTGTGATGACTGTATTATGATGATAGTATATATCTGTACCATGAATCAATGTGGATCCCGACTTAAACAAGTGTGAAAAACTTATTGGGGTGTTACCATTTAGAGGTCAATTGTAGGGAATATGTACTGTACTGTGCAATCTACTAATACAAGTTTCAATCAATCAATCAAAAAAACAAAGAAAGGTGAAATAACTGAAAACATGTTTTATATTCCAGTTTCTTCAAAATAGCCACCCTTTGTTTGCTTCTTTTATGAATTTATTATGGCTCTACTGAAAATGTGAGGGTCAAAAGTATACATACAGCAATGTTAATATTTGCTTATATGTCCCTTGGCAAGTTTACCTGCAATAAGGCGCTTTTGGTAGCCATCCACAAGCTTCTGCTTGACCACTTGACCACTAAATTGCTGCACTTCAGCTAAATGTGTTGCTTTTCTGACATGGACTTGTTTCTTCAGCATTGTCCACACCTTTAAGTCAGGACTTTGGGAAGGCCATTCTAAAACCTTCATTCTAGCTCCGGGCTGATGATTTTAGCTTGTCCTGAAGAATTTGGAGCTAATCCTCCTTTTTCATTGTCCCATTTAAAGCAGCAGTTCCATTGGCAGCAAAACAGGCCCAGAGCATAATACTACCACCACCATGCTTGACGGTAGGGATGGTGCTCTTGGAATTAAAGGCCTCACCTTTTCACTTCCAAACATATTGCTGGGTATTGTGGCCAAACAGCTCCATTTTTGTTTCATCTGACATCCCATGGACAAAGATAAGACCTTCTGGAGGAAAGTTCTGTGGTCAGATGAAGCAAAAATGGAGCTGTTTGGCCACAATACCCAGCAATATGTTTGGAGGAGAAAAGGTGAGGCCTATGTGGATCAAGGTGACACACACTATGTGGATCAAGGTGGCATGCACAATATGTGGATCAACGTCGCACAGAGCTGCTAGTGGATTAAGTATTCATTAAGTACCACCATAATGACAACATTAAATACAGTAGTGTAGTAGACCTAAGTATTCATTAAGTACCACCATAATGACAACATTAAATACAGTAGTGTAGTAGACCAAAGTATTCATTAAGTACCACCATAATGACAACATTAAATACAGTAGTGTAGTAGACCTAAGTATTCATCAAGTACCACCATAATGACAACATTAAATACAGTAGTGTAGTAGACCTAAGTATTCATCAAGTACTACCATAATGACAACATTAAATACAGTAGTGTAGTAGACCTAAGTATTCATCAAGTACTACCATAATGACAACATTAAATACAGTAGTGTAGTAGACCTAAGTATTCATCAAGTACTACCATAATGACAACATTATAATAAACTGATCTAGAGATTCAAGCATTGAAATTAAAATACTTATTTTTAACACTTTTAAACCTTTTTGAATCTCCCGAAACCTTTAATCAGATTTTTTCTTTAAACCGTCATTGTTTAGAGTATAATATTGAATCAAAAGTACTGTTGTTATGATTGATTTACTTCTTCAGGGCTCCAATTACTTCACATTAAATATTACACTTAGAACATTTTTTCAGGCGGGAAATATTGCATGTTTTGTATTTTTGCCATAAAAAAAAACAGGGTTTCTTTGACAAAAATGGCATAAAATATTTAACTTTATGTCAACGGATAGACTTCAAGTCTATGTATACATATGTTTGCATTAATATATGACTTTTTTTTTTAACACTTGTTAAACACAGGTGTCAAACTCAAGGGGAATAATATGTGTAAATAAAGTACCTTATCTTTTCTTAATAAATGTATTACAAAAATAAATGTACTGCATACAATTACATATATTTACACTGGAATAATCTAAGGCTGAAACGACGCGTCGACGTAGTCGACGTCATCGGTTACGTAAATACGTCGACGCCGTTTTTGTGCGTCGGCGCGTCACATATTTACGTCACACTACTTTACTGTCATGGCGGAGCGCAAAGCAGACGATGCGAGCGAGGGGAAAAAAGCACACCAAAAGTCGTCAAAAGTGTGGGAGTATTTCAATAAACGGCCTAATAATGTTGTTGTATGCACACTGTGTCGAGCGGAAATGGCCTATCATAGCAGCACAACGGCTATGAACGAACATTTGAAAAGAAAACCCCCGACAGCGTTCTTGACATCACCATCAACAAGTCAATCGTCCGCGTGCGTATACGTTGTCATTATTACACAAAAACATGAATGTGTCATTTGTATCTGCGTTGTAAATTCATAAACTAAAGCACCGTTTCGCTCTGAGAGGCGCGTTTGGCGTGCCTGTTCAGTGTTTACAAAGACGCGCTCCTCTTTAACGCTGTGGAGAGGCGGCGGCGGCGAGCGAGCTGCGAGGCGGGGCGCGCCGGGAGCGACGCCGCAATCGTGCCCAGGTGCGCGATCCGCGCAGTTGGAAGAGAAAAGACTTTGTGTAAAATTAAAAGATTGTAAACCTGGCAAAGCCGTCTGGCGTTCAGTCTGTCGGTCCTGAAAGAACCCCACGGCACAAGACGTGTCACAAACGCTAACATTAATTAGTTGTGCAAATACCTTTTACAACATTAACAGTTACATATACTATGTACAAACCAACAATTAACTTTCACTTTAATCATACTATCATTGTTGTGTTATTAAGCAAAATAAGCAATACTTTTACTTTTGTTGAAATGTTTACACTGTACACTTTTTTGTATTGGATGTTTAGCTTTATTTTTGCACATTTTAGCAAATAAGCAATACTTTTACTTTTGTTGAAATGTTTACACTTGTTACAGAATATTTCCGTTTTGCACTTTTTTGTATTGGATGTTTATCTTTATTTTTGCACATTTTAAAGCAAAATAAGCAATACTTTTACTTTTGAAATGCTTATACTATTCCAGAATATTAAGATTTGCACTGGATGTTTACTTTTATATTTGCACATTAAAAAGCAAATAAGCTACTTTTAATTTTGTTAAATGTTAAAAGTTTTAAATGTTTACATTGTTACAGAATATTTTGTCATGTTGTTGTCAATGTTGACTGACTAGTGGCCATTCTTTTTTTTTTGTAAATAAAAGCCATGCCTTTTGAAAAAACTGGCCTACATTTATTTTTTCCTCTTCATTTTAAATAAATAAAAAAAAATCGGTAAAAGGAAAAATAATCTATAGATTAATCGAAAAAATAATCTATAGATTAACCGATTAATCGAAAAAATAATCTATAGATTAATCGATAGAAAAATAATCGTTAGCTGCAGCCCTAGAATAATCTCTAACAATAAAACCAAATATTATCACATCATACATTTCAAAACAATGTTATTGTTCAAATAAAGATAAATGCTTAAATATCTGCTAGACTTATGATTTCAAAGCAAGTAATCCAACAAACTGTACGTCGGACATTTTTTACAGTAAAATCCACTTTTGATATAGAGTAATAATACACTATAAAAAAAAAAACAACCGTAGATTTTGCAGTATAAAAAACTTGCATGAATTTTTACGTAAAATTAATTAAAAGTTAATTTAATTAAAAAAATTTATTTTACATGCTGTAAACATTTTTTTATTTTATTTAAATATTACGGTAAAATTGTGGCGACTGAGCTGCCAGTTTTTACCAGTACAATGTAAAGATTTGTTTTTGTACAGCGTACGTAAAAAAAGACAGACATGTTTTATATATACACATTTATATTCATACTGTCTATTATTCACTGTTAAAAGCGGCCCTCTGAGGGCGGCCATAGCTGCCATGTGGCCCTCAATGAAAAGGACTTTCTCACGCCTGCTTTAAGTGTTACAATAAATATAGAATAAATGGAAAATATCCAAACGGCCCCTGCATGTTTTCAATTTTCAGAGAAAAACGTTTGGAGGAGCCCTGTTTGACGCAAACAACTACTGATATCATGATAGTGAGCACAATGCTTGCACCGTCCACACCAGCATGCCAGTGTCACAGTCTGCTGGTCATGGGTAAATAAACGCTAAGATGCTCCATGAATGCCCCGGGGCAGCAGGGCAGGCCTGCCAGCCACCACAAAGACTGTCTCCCTCTGCTGCTCCACCTGTGCACTGGCTCCAACCCCTCATGCCATGCAAACACACCCACCTTTTTAACAAGGCAACAACGCTTCATCCACGCAGGTGCAGCGTCCAAATAAGAAGAACTTGGACACTTTCAAACAATAACATCATCAGCAAATGCAATTCAGACGTCATTCAGAACCATATACACCAGGCCTGGGCAATTATTGTTGCCTCAGGGAGCCAAATGTAGAGAAAAAAAAATGTATATCTATTTTTAGGAACACTAATACAAAACCTCACAATAATATCTCATTGAATGCTAAAACCGTTATGACAGACATTTTTTTACTGAATGAGACACCCAGAATATACATGAAAATAAAGAATGTTACAATATTAACTATGAAGGATAAAACACTGAATATTGACAACATATGAAAACACCCCCCCTCTCCATTCACATATTTTACAATCAACAAAAATGCAACAAACACAGTAAAATATGAACACTAAGGGTAAAAAAAAAAATCACCTAGAATCTGATATATGCAGAGGTGGGTAGTAACGCGCTACATTTCCTCCGTTACATCTACTTGAGTAACTTTTGGGATAAATTGTACTTCTAAGAGTAGTTTTAACGCAACATACTTCGCTCCATTTATCTACATTCAACTCGCTACAGATTTTTATCCATCTGTTAATGCACGCTTTGTTTGTTTTGGTTTGTCAGACAGACCTTCAAAGTAGGATCCATCGCATGCCTGCGTTTCACCAATCAAATACAGTCACTGGTGACGTTTGACTCCGTTTCACCAATCAAACAGAGCCAAGCGGTCACGTGATCAACTGCACATAAAGTTTCAGCGGCAAAACACCAACAAGCTCAAGCTTACATGAACTCAACGTCAAATTTGAGGAAGCACGTGGCGGTAAGTAACGTTAGTAGATATTTTGGCTGTCACCGTAGGCTGATGCTAGCTTCCCTGCTATGAATCACTGTCAAATGTACATCGTGTGGGGACATTTATTAATGCCTCATAGAGACACAGACAAAGACACACACACTCACGCATGCATAGAAACACCAATCAGAAGTGCACAGTGTGATCCCAGATGCAGCCCACACCTATCAGTTTATGGTTTGCGTAAAGGCTAACTTGTTATTTTCCTTTGTAATCTCTGCCTACTGAGCCTATCGTGCTGTTAAGTTATTGTGGCTCAATTTGCCTAAGTTGTTTTTATGTTAATGTATTATTATTTAATATATATTATTGTTTTAGTTGCTTAAGAGATATTCCTGGCTCTGAATTCGCTCATTGCTATTTTTATGTTTTTGTGCATTATTTGTTGCCGTCATCATTAAACGAACAGGTTACTCATCAGTTACTTAAGTAGCTTTTTCACAACATACTTTTTACTTTTACTCAAGTAAATATTTGGGTGACTACTCCTTACTTTTACTTGAGTAATAAATCTCTAAAGTAACAGTACTTGAGTACAATTTCTGGCTACTCTACCCACCTCTGGATATATGTGATACGTCACTAAGCTTTAGAACGTTGTTGTAGAAATCTCCTTCCGCGTCTGTCCCTGACACCCACATTTCAGGATGACACTCTGCGTAAACAAACCACGCCCACACTACTTGGTGTGACTTAGATTGCGTAGTATAGTTCAAGACTTACGGTCATTAGAAAACATCACTGCACGTCATAATGTGTACACTTTCCATCCTAAGGATCTAAAAAAAAATTATTTTGGGAATGTCCGGCGGGCCAGATTGGAAAGCTTAACGGGCCGCATGTGGCCCCCGGGCCTTCATTTGACACCTTTGCAATGTGACGGCCATGTTTACCTTAGTTGACTTCAAGCTGGCGCGCTCAGTCAGGAGGACGCGAGTTCGAGTCCCGCCCGGGACCGTGTTATAACCCGATATATAGTTACATATCGGGTTACAAGCTATATATATACATAGTTATATATCGTCGTAATTTTTTTAATCAAATGTAAGCGCATTAAAATGAGAAGTTGTTGCGCTAGCCAAAATATTACCTTGGTATGCTCATTGTGTCAAGTTTGTCTAATAGCGGGCGAACTTTTGACGTCAAAACAAACGGCTATTACAGACATTTTTGCCCGACTAAACCACGAATAAAAGTCGCTACTTGAACACAAAATAAACACTTATTTACTCGCCGACCAACACGCCTTTGCCCCGGCATGCCCTGCGGACTATTTGTTGACACCCGTGGAGGCAATATACATCCGCCATTCTTCCCTAGCAACACCAACAAGCGTTTTACAAAAAAAAAAAATAATAATAAAACTCACCGCCAGAAAAAGCGTGTTCCGTTCTAATGGGTGGTATTTTAAATTGTTCGCGCGTACTGCTTCCCAGGCCGAGCGAGACGCGGAGTAGTCCCCTCTAGTCCGTGCGGCGGCTCGCGGTAGTATGACGTGTGTGGCCGGAGCTTGTTTTTTTTTTCCTGCTACCGTCTCGAGACCACGCCCACATGGTGGATACCACGCCCCCATGGGGCGGGCCAGGGGGCGATGTTTTGCAAACACTTCATGATCAGCGCGCTGAAATAATGTTAGCCTGCGTGGGAAATCAAGTGTCACGTTCTAGAACATTCTATCAGGGGGGTCTACTTTGATACTAAAGTGCAAAAAAAAAAAAAAAAAAATGAAAAAAAAAAATGCTGTTGACAGTTTGTTTATAGTTGTGTTTATCGATTAAAAGACGCAGGCTGACGTACGCATGCGCAGTTTGGCGGGATTTGGTCATTCCTTTGAGGGAAGGTCGGAATAACAACACGGTGCCTGGCCCTTTAAGAGAAGCAGTCCGCGAGCTGGTGACAAGCGCTAAGCCAATCGGCCGGTTTGTTTTGGTCCCGCCCCCTACCGTGGCACGTGGAGGGGTGAAAGAAGCCCTACAAACCCAGAGAAGGCACGTGACTTCCTCCCGAGCTCAGCTGATTGGGCTGCAGCAAGCAGCCAATGGTGATGAGTGGTGTGCTGTCAAGGCAACACTTGGATTCAAATAGAATGTGCAGAATTCTTTTTTTTTTCTGCATTAACCAGGCGCTGTAACAAAAACACACACCGAAAGGTAAACACGTTTTGTACGCCGCGTCAGATGTTATTTCAAATAATCATACATTTTAAAGGTATGGCGCCGGACGCCCTTAACGTTCACACAGTCATTGATGGCTAACTAGTTGTGTCCATCATTGTTATTGGTACTACTAAATATAGGAACTTGTTGGCTATTTTATACAATAGTTAAAAAAACACCAAGAAAATACACTGAAAATGTGCTTTATTGTTTGTGCTATGGCGCCACATTTTGGTGGAGTTTGCTCACTGCAGGCGCTGCAGTGTCCTTCCATTCAGGGCTGTCAACCGGAAGTAAAAGTGCTGTTCAGTCCAAGCATCGTTTGTAAGTTTTACAATATCCATCCATCCATCCATCCATCTTCTTCCACTGATCCGAGGTCGGGTCGCGGGGGCAGCAGCCTAAGCAGGGAAGCCCAGACTTCCCTCTCCCCAGCCACTTCGTCCAGCTCTTCCTGTGGGATCCCGAGGCGTTCCCAGGCCAGCCGGGAGACATAGTCTTCCCAACGTGTCCTGGGTCTTCCCCGCGGCCTCCTACCGGTCGGACGTGCCCTAAACACCTCCCTAGGGAGGCGTTCGGGTGGCATCCTGACCAGATGCCCGAACCACCTCATCTGGCTCCTCTCGATGTGGAGGAGCAGCGGCTTTACTTTGAGCTCCTCCCGGATGGCAGAGCTTCTCACCCTATCTCTAAGGGAGAGCCCCGCCACCCGGCGGAGGAAACTCATTTTGGCCGCTTGTACCCGTGATCTTGTCCTTTCGGTCATAACCCAAAGCTCATGACCATAGGTGAGGATGGGAACGTAGATCGACCGGTAAATTGAGAGCTTTGCCTTCCGGCTCAGCTCCTTCACCACAACGGATCGATACAGAGTCCGCATTACTGAAGACGCCGCACAGATCCGCCTGTCGATCTCACGATCCACTCTTCCTTCACTCGTGAACAAGACTCCGAGGTACTTGAACTCCTCCACTTGGGGCAAGATCTCCTCCCCAACCCGGAGATGGCACTCCACCCTTTTCCGGGCGAGAACCATGGACTCGGACTTGGAGGTGCTGATTCTCATCCCAGTCGCTTCACACTCGGCTGCGAACCGATCCAGCGAGAGCTGAAGATCCTGGCCAGATGAAGCCATCAGGACCACATCATCTGCAAAAAGCAGAGACCTAATCCTGCAGCCACCAAACCAGATCCCCTCAACGCCTTGACTGCGCCTAGAAATTCTGTCCATAAAAGTTATGAACAGAATCGGTGACAAAGGGCAGCCTTGGCGGAGTCCAACCCTCACTGGAAACGTGTCCGACTTACTACCGGCAATGCGGACCAAGCTCTGGCACTGATCATACAGGGAGCGGACCGCCACAATCAGACAGTCCGATACCCCGTACTCTCTGAGCACTCCCCACAGGACATTCCCGAGGGACACGGTCGAATGCCTTCTCCAAGTCCACAAAACACATGTAGACTGGTTGGGCAAACTCCCATGCACCCTCAAGGACCCTGCCGAGAGTATAGAGCTGGTCCACAGTTCCACCACCAGGACCAAAACCACACTGTTCCTCCTGAATCCGAGGTTCGACTATCCGGCGTAGCCTCCTCTCCAGTACACCTGAATAGACCTTACCGGCGAATTGTTTTACAATATAACTAAAACAATTCTTCCTTACTAAAGCGTCCCAGGTGTGATTGTCAAGGTGTGGACTATGGTGTGGTTTGTTTTCCCGTGGTGCAAAGCGACTGGACCGGACATGGCGTGAAGGTAGATACATGATTGAATTTGAACACTATAAACTACAAAAAAAAGGGTGCAAACAAAAGGCGCGCACAAGGCGGAAGGACAAACTTGGCTAAAAAAACAAAACTAGCACTTGGGCAAAAACTATGAACATGAAATAAATAACACTTGCTAACTGTGACATGAATAAACAAACGCATGGAACTATGGCATGGAACACGTAATCAATGGAGTATAACAGAGTTAATGTCGCCAGACCGACTGCCTGGCAACTACAAGCATAAATACTGGTGACATGATTAGTGAAAACAGGTGCGTGACTCAAAATCATACTTGCCAACCCTCCCGGATTTTCCGGGAGACTCCCGAAATTCAGCGCCTCTCCCGAAAACCTCCCGGGACAAATTTTCTCCTGAAAATCTCCCGAAATTCAGGCGGAGCGGACCTGAGTGATGTGTTGACAGCCTGTTGTACATGCACATGTGACCCACCCATAATGTGTCACATTTTTGTGTTGATTTATTTAGTTTATTTTGTGGTTTGAATTCGTTTTTGGAGCTGTCATTACACATTTATCAGTATTCACATTGGTCAGTAGGGGGCAGTAGGGCGTTTCTTCCCAATTGAATGCTATCACCTGCACACCGGAAGTGTCTTGTCATTCTGATGAGCGCGACCAGTCTGTGAACAATTGAAACGTCCTGTGTGCTTTTTCCTCCTGTATAACAGGTTAGTTTTGGTGAATCAACTCACTGAATAATACCCATGTGATCTTTATAAGTTTAAGTACACATTCTGATGGTGGAGCCTAACTCTAAAGTGTTTGTGAGTTGTAGTTTGTATTTGTGAATGAATCCAGTGCACAGCTGCAGTAATCAATACAAAATGGCGACGTGAGTGCGCAATGTTTATATAGGAACTTCTGATCCTAATTCAGACTCCCAAATTAGAGCTCCCGTTTTCTTATTGATTTTATCATGTATATTTGTATAATGTGTGTGTTCTGAAATAGTGACAGAGAATAGAACAATGATGGACAATTCAACCCTTAACTCAACAATGAGTAGAGGAGTGTTATGTGTGTGTATATGTGTAAATAAATGAACACTGAAATTCAAGTATTTCTTTTATTTATATATATATATATATATATATATATATAGCTAGAATTCACTGAAAGTCAAGTATTTCTTATATATATATATATATCTTAACCACGCCCCCGCCCCACCCCAGACCACGCCCCCACCCCCCACCCCCCACCTCCCGAAATCGGAGGTCTCAAGGTTGGCAAGTATGCTCAAAATGTGAAAACGTGAAGCAGGTGGAACTAATGGTAGTCATGGTAACAAAACAAACAAGAGTGCACAACCAGGAAAAAAAGAGTCCAAAAAACAAACAGCACATGGCCAAACAAAAACATGATCAACAGACATGACAGTGATGTCTGTAGGAGTGTTTTCATGCATGTTTGTTAAGTTAAGTTAAAGTTAAAGTAGCAATGATTGTCACACACACACTAGGTGTGGTGACATTTGTCCTCTGCATTTGACCCATTCCCTTGTTCACCCCCTGGGAGGTGAGGGGAGCAGTGAGCAGCAGCGGTGGCCGCGCCCGGGAATCATTTTGGTGATTTAACCCCCAATTCCAAGCCTTGATGCTGAGTGCCAAGCAGGGAGGTAATGGCTCAGGCCACTGAGTAGATTTGTACGTGCTATCGTAATGTAATCAAGCTAGCGTTGCTAGCATTAGCCAATATGCTAACACATTTACGAGTGTCTGTGTCGTATTATTAACTCACAAGGACATTCTTTTTGTATTGTATTCAGTTTTACAAATCCCTCAGTAAATTGGGTCCATGACCATGACTTCTGTTTTGTTTGATCAGCCGTTTTACTACCATATTACTTTTATGTTTGAAAACAGTCAAGGTATGTAAATAAACATTTACAGAATATTTCTGTGCAAATAATTCATTTTGTGACACAAATATCTGCAACTTATTTCCCTAAAATTGAGTGGGTGCGGCTAATATACAGTCCAAATATGGTATGTTATCATTATTAAAGCTATGGTATACTTTTCAAGACTAGGCTGTGGTAACCCTGCATCAATACGACACATTTAGCAAATGTTCATGTCAGTAGCATACCAAAATATTGAGCTGTTTGCCCTCAGGCTGCAGAGTGACATTCATGTTTGCTGACCCTTATGGGAGGACAGAGGAAGAAAGGCAAGCGGTGAGGTTACGGAAGGAAAACAAATACAAATACAAACCCTGTTTCCATATGAGTTGGGAAATTGTGTTAGATGTAAATATAAACGGAATACAATGATTTGCAAATCATTTTCAACCCAAATTCAATTGAATGCACTACAAAGACAACATATTTGATGTTCAAACTCATAAACTTTATTTTTTTTTTGCAAATAATCATTAACTTAGAATTTCATGGCTGCAACACGTGCCAAAGTAGTTGGGAAAGGGCATGTTCACCACTGTGTTACATCACCTTTTCTTTTAACAACACTCAATAAACGATTGAGAACTGAGGAAACTAATTGTTGAAGTTTTGAAAGTGGAACTATTTCCCATTGTATTTTACACTTCATAATGTGCCACACATTTTCGATGGGAGACAGGTCTGGACTGCAGGCGGGCCAGGAAAGTACCCGCACTCTTTTTTTTTACGAAGCCACGCTGTTGTAACACGTGCTGAATGTGGCTTGGCATTGTCTTGCTGAAATAAGCAGGGGCGTCCATGAAAAAGACGGCGCTTAGACGGCAGCATATGTTGTTCCAAAACCTGTATGTACCTTTCAGCATTAATGGTGCCTTCACAGATGTGTAAGTTACCCATGCCTTGGGCACTAATACACCCCCATACCATCACACATGCTGCCTTTTACACTTTGTGTCGATAACAGTCTGGATGGTTCGCTTCCCCTTTGGTCCAGATGACACGATGTCGAATATTTCCAAAAACAATTTGAAATGTGGACTCGTCAGACCACAGAACACTTTTCCACTTTGCATGAGTCCATCTTAGATGATCTCGGGCCCAGAGAAGCCGGTAGTGTTTCTGGGTGTTGTTGATAAATGGCTTTCGCTTTGCATAGTAGAGCTTTAACTTGCACTTACAGATGTAGCGACCAACTGTAGTTACTGACAGTGGTTTTCTGAAGTGTTCCTGAGCCCATGTGGTGATATCCTTTAGAGATTGATGTCGCTTTTTGATACAGTGCCGTCTGAGGGATCGAAGGTCACGGTCATTCAATGTTACGTGGAGTGATTTCTCCAGATTCTCTGAACCTTTTGATGATATTATGGAGCGTAGATGTTGAAATCCCTACATTTCTTGCAATTGCACATTGAGAAACGTTGTTCTTAAACTGTTTGACTATTTGCTCACGCAGTTGTGGACAAAGGGGTGTACCTCGCCCCATCCTTTCTTGTGAAAGACTGAGCATTTCTGTTTTTATACCCAATCATGGCACCCACCTGTTCCCAATTAGCCTGCACACCTGTGGGATGTTCCAAATAAGTCTTTGATGAGCATTCCTCAACTTTATCAGTATTTATTGCCACCTTTCCCAACTTCTTTGTCACGTGTTGCTGCCATCAAATTCTAAAGTTAATAATTATTTGCAACAACAAAAAAATGTTTATGAGTTTGAGCATCAAATATGTTGTCTTTGTAGCATATTCAACTGAATATGGCTTGAAAAGGATTTGCAAATCATTGTATT
>NC_084573.2:39932500-39935000 GCF_033978685.3 Nerophis lumbriciformis
CTGTCATTATGGTGGTACTTAATGAATACTTAGGTCTACTACACTACAGTATTTAATGTTGTCATTATGGTGGTACTTAATGAATACTTAGGTCTACTACACTACTGTATTTAATGTTGTCATTAAGTTGGTACTTAATGAATACTTAGGTCTACTACACTACTGTCATTATGGTGGTACTTAATGAATACTTAGGTCTACTACACTACTGTATTTAATGTTGTCATTATGGTGGTACTTAATGAATACTTAGGTCTACTACACTACTGTATTTAATGTTGTCATTAAGTTGGTACTTAATGAATACTTAGGCCTACTACACTACTGTCATTATGGTGGTACTTAATGAATACTTAGGTCTACTACACTACTGTATTCAATGTTGTCATTATGGTGGTACTTAATGAATACTTAGGTCTACTACACTACTGTCATTATGGTGGTACTTAATGAATACTTAGGTCTACTACACTACTGTATTTAATGTTGTCATTATGGTGGTACTTAGTGAATACTTAGGTCTACTACACTACTGTATTTAATGTTGTCATTATGGTGGTATTTAATGAATACTTAGGTCTACTACACTACTGTTATTATGGTGGTACTTAATGAATACTTAGGTCTACTACACTACTGTATTTAATGTTGTCATTATGGTGGTACTTAATGAATACTTAGGTCTACTACACTACTGTATTTAATGTCATCATTATGGTGGTACTTAATGAATACTTAGGTCTACTACACTACTGTATTTAATGTTGTCATTATGGTCGTACTTAATGAATACTTAGGTCTACTACACTACTGTATTTAATGTTGTCATAATGGTGGTACTTAATGAATACTTAGGTCTACTACACTACTGTCATTATGGTGGTACTTAATGAATACTTAGGTCTACTACACTACTGTATTTAATGTTGTCATTATGGTGGTACTTAGTGAATACTTAGGTCTACTACACTACTGTATTTAATGTTGTCATTATGGTGGTACTTAATGAATACTTAGGTCTACTACACTACAGTATTTAATGTCGTCATTATGGTGGTACTTAATGAATACTTAGGTCTACTACACAACTGTATTTAATGATGTCATTATGGTGGTACTTAATGAATACTTAGGTCTACTACACTACTGTATTTAATGTTGTCATTAGGGTGGTACTTAATGAATACTTAGGTCTACTACACTACTGTCATTATGGTGGTACTTAATGAATACTTAGGTCTACTACACTACTGTATTTAATGATGTCATTATGGTGGTACTTAGTGAATACTTAGGTCTACTACACTACTGTATGTAATGTTGTCATTAAGTTGGTACTTAATGAATACTTAGGTCTACTACACTACTGTCATTATGGTGGTACTTAATGAATACTTAGGTCTACTACACTACTGTATTTAATGTTGTCATTATGGTGGTACTTAGTGAATACTTAGGTCTACTACACTACTGTATTTAATGTTGTCATTATGGTGGTACTTAATGAATACTTAGGTCTACTCCACTACTGTCATTATGGTGGTACTTAGTGAATACTTAGGTCTACTACACTACTGTATTTAATGTTGTCATTATGGTGGTACTTAATGAATACTTAGGTCTACTACACTACTGTCATTATGGTGGTACTTAATGAATACTTAGGTCTACTACACTACTGTATTTAATGTTGTCATTATGGTGGTACTTAGTGAATACTTAGGTCTACTACACTACTGTATTTAATGTTGTCATTATGGTGGTATTTAATGAATACTTAGGTCTACTACACTACTGTTATTATGGTGGTACTTAATGAATACTTAGGTCTACTACACTACTGTATTTAATGTTGTCATTATGGTGGTACTTAATGAATACTTAGGTCTACTACACTACTGTATTTAATGTCATCATTATGGTGGTACTTAATGAATACTTAGGTCTACTACACTACTGTATTTAATGTTGTCATTATGGTCGTACTTAATGAATACTTAGGTCTACTACACTACTGTATTTAATGTTGTCATAATGGTGGTACTTAATGAATACTTAGGTCTACTACACTACTGTCATTATGGTGGTACTTAATGAATACTTAGGTCTACTACACTACTGTATTTAATGTTGTCATTATGGTGGTACTTAGTGAATACTTAGGTCTACTACACTACTGTATTTAATGTTGTCATTATGGTGGTACTTAATGAATACTTAGCGTGGCGCAGTGGAAGAGTGGCCGTGCGCGACCCGAGGGTCCCTGGTTCAATCCCCACCTAGTACCAACCTCGTCATGTCCGTTGTGTCCTGAGCAAGACACTTCACCCTTGCTCCTGATGGGTGCTGGTTAGCGCCTTGCATGGCAGCTCCCTCCATCAGTGTGTGAATGTGTGTGTGAATGGGTAAATGTGGAAGTAGTGTCAAAGCGCTTTGAGTACCTTGAAGGTAGAAAAGCGCTATACAAGTACAACCCATTTATCATTTATTTATTTACAGT
>NC_084573.2:39940000-39972500 GCF_033978685.3 Nerophis lumbriciformis
ATATATATATATATATATAAATATATATATATATATATAAGAAAAACCCAGTGAAGTTTTGTGCTCGTGCGCTACGTTCACTCGCATCCTGTGCATCTCCTGGGGGCTAAGCCCCCCCCCCCCCCCCCCCCCCCCGTCCTTAAAAGCTAGTGACGCCCCTGCTTATATACTAATACTAATATACATCAGTGATGTTGCGGATCGATACTGAAATGTCCACACCGCCGATACCACACTTGTATGCTCTCATATCGATTCTCATATCAAAATATTGATACTTTTCTTCAGGGGTGTCCAAACTTTTTCCACCGAGGGTCTCGTACTGAAATGTCAAAATATGCCATATTTTAAAAAAAATGTTTATTTAAAAGATGCTAAAAACAAATATCGTGTCAGCTTCCCAGTCGGCACAAGACCTTGAAACAACGTTGAGAACTTGTTGAAGGAGGTCCTGACGTTGAGCAACTCAAATACAACGTTGAAACAACATGCTTAATGACAACCTTTAATCACGTTGTGACGTTGATTAAAGGCCCCCTGCAAAGTTTGACTTTTCAGTTTGTGACCCTTGGTGGAAAAAGTTTGAACTCAACTTTGAACTAAACCTGAAGTCAAGTATCAAAAGTAGGGCTATTTTGATGTGAGAATTGCTATCATAGAGGTCTGGTATCATCACTGGCAGTATCTGACAACACCAACACTGAGCTCCTTAGGGCCATCACTTGAGACGCAGGTGGTTGGAGGGGCCACACCGTATCAGCACCTCATTACACCGCCTAATAGTTGCTTGGTCTAGAAAAAGGTTGCTTGTATATATAAAAAAAAGACTTAGCAAATTGCATGTGCAGGGAATGAAAGTCAATACCCCGCAGGAGCGTGAATAGTTAATTACTCACGGAGTAAGTGAGTCCAATAATTCTGTGAATTTAGCGCGACTGCCAGATTTCACATAACTGCAGGCGGGAATCTTCCGGAGCTGCGATTAGGACAAACAACGCTGGCTTCCAACACACAAATGGCGTGCAGCTCCCTGACTAACGCATTTCAGCACAGGACTGTTGTTGGATGATACACTTTGATATCATTTGCATAATGTTGGATGATACACTTTGATATCATTTGCATAATGATGTATGCACATGGATCAGTGCTAGTGAGTCCCCAGAGAGGAGTTAAGAAGCATTTAGCAGGCTTTCATCCACCTTACACTCACTGTGGAAGCAAGGCACAGTAGAAGGTGTGTGCATGGAGGGGGGGATGGTGGAAACTTTACACTAGACTTCAGGCAACGTGGATCCTGTGCCTCTCCTGTCTTCCTCCAGACTCTGGGACCTCGATTTCCAAAGGAAATGCAAAATTTGCATGGTTGGGTGATGGTTTGGGGTGCCATGTCATCTGCTGGTGTCGGTCCACTCTGTTTCCTGAGATCCAGGGTCAACGCAGCCGTCTACCAGCAAGTTTTAGAGCACTTCATGCTTCCTGCTGCTGACCTGCTCTATGGAGATGGAGATTTCAAGTTCCAACAGGACTTGGCGCCTGCACACAGCGCAAAATCTACCCGTGCCTGGTTTACGGACCATGGTATTTCTGTTCTAAATTGGCCCGCCAACTCCCCTGACCTTAGCCCCATAGAAAATCTGTGGGGTATTGTGAAAAGGAAGATGCAGAATGCCAGACCCAAAAACGCAGAAGAGTTGAAGGCCACTATCAGAGCAACCTGGGCTCTCATAACACCTGAGCAGTGCCAGAAACTCATCGACTCCATGCCACGCCGCATTAACGCAGTAATTGAGGCAAAAGGAGCTCCAACCAAGTATTGAGTATTGTACATGCTCATATTTTTCATTTTCATACTTTTCAGTTGGCCAACATTTCTACAAATCCCTTTTTTGTATTAGCCTTAAGTAATATTCTAATTTTGTGACACACGGAATTTTGGATTTTCATTTGTTGCCACTTCAAATCATCAAAATTAAATGAAATAAACATTTGAATGCATCAGTCTGTGTGCAATGAATAAATATAATGTACAAGTTACACCTTTTGAATGCAATTACTGAAATAAATCAAGTTTTTCAAAATATTCTAATTTACTGGCTTTTACCTGTGTATATATATATATATATATATATTTTTTTTTTTTTTTTTTTTTTTTTTTCTTTTTTTTTTTTTTAAATGTTATTTTTTAAATGTGTCCTTTCTAATCAATTTTCTACCGCTTGTTACTCTCGGCGTCTCCTAGCCACTCAGACAAGTCATATTGTTTAAAAATGCATTTTCCCATTCATAACGTGACATCATCGCACTCGCGCCACAGTGTCAGGCGAGCACGCGGCAAGTGCACGCTCTTTCTGTGAATTATATATATATATACTGTATATATATATATACAAACCCCGTTTCCATATGAGTTGGGAAATTGTGTTAGATGTAAATATAAACGGAATACAATGATTTGCAAATCCTTTTCAAGCCATATTCAGTTGAATATGCTACAAAGACAACATATTTCATGTTCAAATTGATAAACTTATTTTTTTTTTTTGGCAAATAATCATTAACTTTAGAATTTGATGGCAGCAACACGTGACAAAGAAGTTGGGAAAGGTGGCAATAAATACTGATAAAGTTGAGGAATGCTCATCAAAGACTTATTTGGAACATCCCACAGGTGTGCAGGCTAATTGGGAACAGGTGGGTGCCATGATTGGCTATAAAAGTAGATTCCATGAAATGCTCAGTCATTCACAAACAAGGATGGGGCGAGGGTCACCACTTTGTCAACAAATGCGTGAGCAAATTGTTGAACAGTTTAAGAAAAACCTTTCTCAACCAGCTATTGCAAGGAATTTAGGGATTTTACCATCTACGCTCCGTAATATCATCAAAGGGTTCAGAGAATGTGGAGAAATCACTGCACGTAAGTGGCTAAGCCCGTGACCTTCCATCCCTCAGGCTGTACTGCATCAACAAGCGACATCAGTGTGTAAAGGATATCACCACATGGGTTCAGGAACACTTCAGAAACCCACTGTCAGTAACTACAGTTGGTCGCTACATCTGTAAGTGCAAGTTAAAACTCTCCTATGCAAAGCAAAAACCGTTTATCAACAACACCCAGAAACGTCGTCGGCTTCGCTGGGCCTGAGCTCATCTAAGATGGACTGATACAAAGTGGAAAAGTATTCTGTGGTCTGACGAGTCCACATTTCAAATTGTTTTTGGAAACTGTGGACGTCGTGTCCTCTGGACCAAAGAGGAAAAGAACCATTCGGATTGTTATAGGCGCAAAGTGTAAAAGGCAGCATGTGTGATGGTATGGGGGTGTATTAGTGGCCAAGACATGGGTAACTTACACATCTGTGAAGGCACCATTAATGCTGAAAGGTACATACAGCTTTTGGAGCAACATATGTTGCCATCCAAGCAATGTTACCATGGACGCCCCTGCTTATTTCAGCAAGACAATGCCAAGCCACGTGTTACATCAACGTGGCTTCATAGTAAAAGAGTGCGGGTACTAGACTGGCCTGCCTGTAGTCCAGACCTGTCTCCCATTGAAAATGTGAAGCCTAAAATAGCAGAAGGGAGACCCCCGGACTGTTGAACAACTTAAGCTGTACATCAAGCAAGAATGGGAAAGAATTCCACCTGAGAAGCTTCAAAAATGTGTCTCCTCAGTTCCCAAACCTTTACTGAGTGTTGTTAAAAGGAAAGGCCATGTAACACAGTGGTGAACATGCCCTTTCCCAACTACTTTGTCACGTGTTGCAGCCATGAAATTCTAAGTTAATGATTATTTGCACAAATAAAAAAGTTTATGAGTTTGAACATCAAATATGTTGTCTTTGTAGCATATTCAACTGAATATGGCTTGAAAAGGATTTGCAAATCATTGTATTCCGTTTATATTTACATCTAACACAATTTCCCAACTCATATGGAAACGGGGTTTGTATTTGAATCTCCCTGCTGGTCCAAGCCTCATAAATGTCAGAGGTGATGACCTCAAGACTAACAATCGTCCTGGTCTCTGACTCACCTGAGTTAAATCCTCCTGGTCTCTGACTCACCTGAGTTAAATCGTCCTGGTCTCTGACTCACCTGAGTTAAAGTTGCACATAAAACAACACCTTTGTCCATCTGCCGCTCAGAAGACGCTACGTGTCATCCTTTGCCAAGATGATGTCATTCCTCCTCGCTTGAGGGATTTTGTGGGGGTCTGCTGGGTGGCTTCTCAGGATCTTGTGTTCATCTGTGACATGAGCTTTGTGTTTGGATCACCTGTGAGAAGCCAGCAGCACCCAGCTGGAGGATGCTTCCAGGAAGCACAAGTCAACCTCACAGAATAGACCAGAGCATCAATAATGGAAGATTTGTGAAGCACCAGCAGAGATCCTCTCCTCCCTGCTTCAATGAAACACAGAGGTCCTCTCCTCTCTGCTTCAATGCAACACAGAGATCCTCTCCTCTCTGCTTCAATGAAACACAGAGATCCTCTCCTCCCTGCTTCAATGCAACGCAGAGATCCTCTCCTCTCTGCTTCAATGAAACACAGAGAGATCCTATTTTAGTTTGCCTTTTCTTTTGCCCACCCCTATAATGTTCTTCATGTTCTCTGCATACAGTAAAATAGTGCATGTATCTACAGAGTATCTTGACATAACAACATAAAGACTTGTGTGTAGTTTGGGAACAGTTGGTGATGTTTATGTGCAGTTAAATTTTTCATGACCTCAACTTAATGTGACGGTTTTGTTACGGCTCAGGCTCCTGCCAACGCCGCTCATCCGTCTGTGTGCACCTCGGGACACGCCCACGGGTGCGCACATCCAGGGACGCGCCGCGCGCGTCCCCGCCCTGCAGCAGCCACCAGCTGCATTCACTCACCGGCAATCTACACTCCTGGGTCTGATGAGGGCAGGCTCAATAAAGGACCAGTGGACCCAAGGATCGGCACGGGAACTTAGCTTTCTCATGGTGTACCTACCCTCCGTCGCCTGGAAAGTGAGCTTGTGCGTCTCATTTTCCCCTGGATCTCCCTCTGGACTCTGACTGCTTCCTTCGTTCCTCGACCTCTTGCTCGCCCCTGGATTCCGACGCCTCTCTCTCGCCCCGGATAACCTGCCTGCCCCATGGACTTCCTCGTATCTCGTTCAACACGTTGGTAACACTCACTTCAGTTAACTACACACATAGTCTTACACCACACACTCTGGTATTCTAGTTCACACTCCATTTCCTTAGTTTAGTAGTATTGTTTGTTATTATTTATATATATATATATATATATATATATATATATATATATATATATATATATATATATATATAAAATAAATAATTGTATACACTGCCCCCTGGTGTCTGTTTACCGTCACCTCCTCTCAGTAAACACAACAGGTTTAGTAAGCAACAATTGTTTTAGTTATATTGTATTCCTACTAGAATGGCAAGTTGTAGTTAGAAACGTGGCTCACCACACCTGAAAATAGTCCTTACCAAACTGTTGGCACAAAGTTGGAAGCATGCAAAGTGAAGAATTAAGATTCATGCCCGCTGGGTTCATGAATTAACGGAGGGGTGTGTCCCAATTCATTTGTCCGCCTGGTGTGAGTGATGACTCATCGGCGTGGTCGTTAACGAAGGTGTGAGTGATGAATCATCAGCGTGGTCGTTAACAAAGGTGGAGACAAACGCGATGACTTCATATCTGTCATCAAATATTGATGAAGAGGTTTCCACCGCCGGACACCTATCGTCTACATCGTTAAAAATCCAATATGCTGCTGGTAATGACTGAAGACCGCGTCTGCTGCTCCGAGCACATCAAGCGCTCGCCGTGACTGACTTACCACTCCAACGTTCACAAAGGCGAGTCTCTGAAGACTTGACTTGACAGAGAGCTCACAGTTTGGCTGGTCCTCCGTTGCCAGCAGTCACCCGTCAAGTCTCCTCATCCCCACCGCCCCCCACCTGCCCCCCCACGTACCCCCCCGTCAGTCGCCATCCCAGGGGAGGCGAGCGCCGACGTGCCATTAAAGCGACTTTGAAGAAGAGAAACTGACTAGGAAATGACTCGCTCCGCTTTTCAAGCAGTGAAAGGAAACGACTGCACTCAAAAACAGACTGCAAGAATATATTGGCAACGACTTGTAGACTACAATACTAGTACTACTGCATCAACGACTTGTACACTACAATACTAGTACTACTGCATCAATGACTTGTACACTACAATACTAGTACTACTACATCAATGACTTGTAGACTACAATACTAGTACTACTGCATCAATGACTTGTACACTACAATACTAGTACTACTGCATCAATGACTTGCACACTACAATACTAGTACTACTGCATCAATGACTTGTACACTACAATACTAGTACTACTGCATCAATGACTTGTACACTACAATACTAGTACTACTGCATCAATGACTTGTACACTACAATACTAGTACTACTGCATCAATGACTTGTACACTACAATACTAGTACTACTGCATCAATGACTTGTACACTACAATACTAGTACTACTCCATCAATGACTTGTACACTACAATACTAGTACTACTGCATCAATGACTTGTACACTACAATACTAGTACTACTGCATCAAAAACTTGTACACTACAATACTAGTACTACTGCATCAATGACTTGTACACTACAATACTAGTACTACTCCATCAATGACTTGTACACTACAATACTAGTACTACTGCATCAATGACTTGTAGACTACAATACTAGTACTACTGCATCAACGACTTGTACACTACAATACTAGTACGACTGCATCAATGACTTGTAGACTACAATACTAGTACTACTGCATCAAATACTTGTATACTACAATACAAGTACTACTGCATCAATGACTTGTACACTACAATACTAGTACTACTGCATCAATGACTTGTACACTACAATACTAGTACTACTGCATCAATGACTTGTACACTACAATACTAGTACTACTGCATCAATGACTTGTACACTACAATACTAGTACTACTGCATCAATGACTTGTACACTACAATACTAGTACTACTGCATCAATGACTTGTACACTACAATACTAGTACTACTGCATCAATGACTTGTACACTACAATACTAGTACTACTGCATCAATGACTTGTACACTACAATACTAGTACTACTGCATCAATGACTTGTACACTACAATACTAGTACTACTGCATCAACGACTTGTACACTACAATACTAGTACTACTGCATCAATGACTTGTACACTACAATACTAGTACTACTGCATCAATGACTTGTACACTACAATACTAGTACTACTACATCAACGACTTGTAGACTACAATACTAGTACTACTGCATCAATGACTTGTACACTACAATACAAGTACTACTGCATCAACGACTTGTACACTACAATACTAGTACTACTGCATCAATGACTTGTACACTACAATACTAGTACTACTGCATCAATGACTTGTACACTACAATACTAGTACTACTGCATCAACGACTTGTACACTACAATACTAGTACTACTGCATCAATGACTTGTACACTACAATACTAGTACTACTGCATCAATGACTTGTACACTACAATACTAGTACTACTACATCAACGACTTGTAGACTACAATACTAGTACTACTGCATCAATGACTTGTACACTACAATACAAGTACTACTGCATCAACGACTTGTACACTACAATACTAGTACTACTGCATCAATGACTTGTACACTACAATACTAGTACTACTGCATCAATGACTTGTACACTACAACTCATTGTTTCTAGTTGGTTTATTTCCAAAGGGAAAACAAGACATGTGTTTCATTATCAAGTCCTCCTATGACCACCCAGGGTGCAGTGAAGGCATCATTTGCTGTCCCATGTTGCTTCTTGACTTGGTTCAATCAGCCAATTATCTCAAGTACGCAGCGGCAGGGCAGCAGGGCTGACTTAGGCTCTGTCCATATTAAGCCGGATAACTCCTTCAACGACTAACTATTTAACCCAAACCTTGTGTCTGCCATCGTTTAAGCTCCCCCTCCTTGGGAATTGTTTTACACGGGCAATATTTCCCCAATCTCTGGCTCATTTGAAAGGTTTTAAGATTTTATTTCCAGGACTGCCAAATGTATTGCATTTTTCGCCAGACCATGACATCTCTCAAATGAATGACATATGTTTGGTTTCACCAGCAAAGCCGCTTTAACCTTCACGCTCGGTTTTGCATATCAAAAACCCCCGGAACGATCCGCCCCTCCTCCTCCTCATTGTTTGTGTGCAGGCGCTCTCCGTGGACGCCCCTCCCCTGCGCTGGGCGCCAGGCGCCATGTAAACAAGGCGTGAAAGGAGGCATGACATCATTACAAGGTCTTGTAGGTTTAGGTTGCTGGTTACCACCACGTGTCATGATGGCGTCCATAAAGCATTAGATTGAATGACATCATCAGGATTAGCGCTGGTGGCGACCTTCGACCTTCTTTGTGTGACTGTCCCGCCATCCATTGACCTTACGCAAATAGTGGAGCAACTTTTTTATTTTTTTGGATCTCCTCTTACTACTGGCGATGATGTCAACACAACATGTCAACACAACATGTCAACACAACATGTCACGCTGCAATGATTCATTCATTGTTGCTGAATAGAAAGAAAGAAAAAAAAAGGGTATTAATGACTATAAAAGTGCGTATCACAGCATATCATAGCAAGTGGATGTGAGTGGAGTGGAGGTTAAGTATGGCTGCATACTTGGCCAACAGCCATACAGGTCACACTGAGGGTGGCCGTATAAATAACTTTAACACTGTTAGAAATATGCGCCACACTGTGAATCCACACCAAACAAGAACGACAAACACATTTCGGGAGAACATCCGCACAGTAACACAACATAAACACAACAAAACAAATACCCAGAATCCCATGCAGCCCTAACTCTTCCGGGCTGCAATATACACCCCCGCTACCTCCAAACCCCGCATACCCAACCCCGGCCACCTCAACCGACGCATTTACCAATTAATTCCAGAAATAAAAAAATAAAAACATTCCCATGTTTAACAGTTTTTTAATGAAGAAAAAATATGGAGAAGTGTTTTTTTAAACAGATACTGATTATATTTAAAGTAGTTATATTATTAATTATTCACACGGAAACTATTCAATTAACATGTTATGAATACATGTTTCATTTTATTTATATATATATCTATATATATATATATATATATATATATATATATATATATATATATATATATATATATATATATATATATATATGCTTCAGTTTAGTGAGAATTGAATTAGGAGACAAAATATTCTCTCTCTCTCTCTCTCTCTATATATATATATATATATATATATATATATATATATATATATATATATATATATATATATATATATATATATATTCCATTCACGAAACCCAACACAACACTCCAATACGTGCACCATGACAGCAACCACCCACCCACCACCACGAAAAGAATACCTACCGGAATTAATAAAAGGCTATCGATGCTGTCATCTAGCAAAGCTGAATTTGACCAAGCATCCCCCCCGTACCAAAAAGCCCTTGATGAAAGCGGATACAATTTCACCCTCACCTATGAACCCACGCCAGGAAACCAACCGAAAAAGAACAGAAAACGAAACGACATCATCTGGTACAACCCCCCATACAGCAAAAACGTCTCAACTAACATTGGACACAAATTCCTCAATCTGATTGACAAACACTTTCCCAAAGACAACACCCTAAGAAAAGTATTCAACAAGAACAACATTAAATTGAGCTACAGCTGTATGAACAATATACGACAAATCATCTCAAACCACAACAAAACAATTGCAAATGAGCCGTCGGCCCCCAGACAGAGCGACCCCAAAACCAACAAAGGCTGCAACTGCTGTAAGAAACCTGATTGCCCTCTCAACGGGGGGTGCTTACAAACATCAGTTGTCTACCAATCTAAGGTAACACGCAAGGACATTAACACATCCGACACATATGTAGGATTAACTGAGGGAGAGTTCAAAACCAGATGGAACAACCACAAGGCTTCTTTCAGGAACCAAAACCTGCGGAATACCACAGAACTCAGCAAACACATTTGGGACCTCAAAGACAATAATGTTGAATATTCAATAACATGGCAAATTCTTGCATCCAGCACACCTTACAATAGTGGTAATAAAAGATGCAACCTATGCTTGAAAGAGAAACTGTTTATTATTTACCGTCCAGACCTGTCATCCCTCAACAAGCGCAGCGAAATTGTAACAGCATGCCGCCACAGACGGAAACACCTCCTAGGTAACACATGAGCCAATCACCACGCCCCTACACCAGCCTGTACCCACCCACTCTGTGCCCTATATAATCCACGGTATGTGAATGCTCCCATTAAAATCTCCTGATGATTGAGGGAACCCCCCCTCATGAAACAGGCCTGTAGAGATGAAATAGTCTTGTGATTTTTTTCCCCACACATACATATATATATATATATATATATATATATATATATATATATATATATATATATATATATATATATATATATATATATATATATATATATAAAACAGCAGATATGGTGTCCGAAGACTTTTGCACAGTACAGTCTGTAATATATACATATATATATATATATATATATATATATATATATATATATATATATATATATATATATATATATATATATATATATATATATATATATATATATATATATATATATATATATGTATATATATATATATATATATATATAAAATGCTTTTTATATATATATATATATATATATATATATATATATATATATATATATATATATGTGTGTGTGTATTACAGACTGTACTGTGCAAAAGTCTTCGGACACCATATCTGCTGTTTTGGAAATGACCATATATGGGATGCAGGCTACTTCCTGCTTCCTAGACATCAGTCACTGAATGCGTCTTACTAGTTTTACTGTGTTAATAAAACACCTCTCTGCTTCTATTTTTAGTGGTCAGTGTCCAGACTGGGCGTTGAACCCACCACCGCCCATCCGCCACAGGGGTTTTTCTTTCTCCTAAAAAAAGGTTCTCCAGGTGGCCCAGAGGGGGTTTTGAGGAGCTTTGATGCCTGCAATGAAAGAGTGAGAGGGTCAATATTTGCGCAGGGAAGAGCAGAAGAAGGAACAGAAATAGCACCCAGAAGAAGAAAATCCCTCATTTATGTGGACAGATAAACAATGACATCACAGCCCCCCTCCCTCCCCACTCCCACTCCCACTCATTTCAATGCACAGATGCCAGTGAAGCGTCCAGACTCAGACTGAAGTGATGTCATCAGCAAAAGCAGCTCTTGTGTTCTGCGGACCCCTGGGGCCCCTCAGGAGCCACCTGCCCTTCCCAAACAATGGCTGCATTCTTGCTGCGTGATGTCACTTTTCATGGGAGGGGAATTCCATGGCAGTGAAACCAGTTGGTTGACTTGGACTGGGAACTGTGGCCAGTCAGTCATGTGACTGAACCAGTAAGTCACATGACATGTCAACGCTGAGGGAAAGACGCCAGGATCCCACAACTCAACGCTGGAAGGTTTATGAGGAACCTCATGACCTAAATGCTGTTTGACCTGCACTTCATAATAATGATGATGTCACTTTCTACTCATAGTCATTGATAAATAAGATGTCATCTAAAACTATTTGGACTACCACACCACTACTAAACAATACTATCTATCTCAATCATATCAACATTTTCATTGGTCATTTCCAACCAATATTCTACAACACAAATACAAGGTTGAAACAACATGCTTTTTGACAATGTTGTGTTTTGATGTTGATTTGACATTGAAATTTGGTCATTTCCCCACCCAATATATTACAAACCCCGTTTCCATATGAGTTGGGAAATTGTGTTAGATGTAAATATAAACGGAATACAATGATTTGCAAATCCTTTTCAAGCCATATTCAGTTGAATATGCTACAAAGACAACATATTTGATGTTCAAACTCATAAACTTATTTTTTTTTTTTGCAAATAATAATTAACTTAGAATTTCATGGCTGCAACACGTGCCAAAGTAGTTGGGAAAGGGCATGTTCACCACTGTGTTACATCACCTTTTCTTTTAAAACCACTCAGTAAAGGTTTGGGAACTGAGGAGACACATTTTTGAAGCTTCTCAAGTAGAATTCTTTCCCATTCTTGCTTGATGTACAGCTTAAGTTGTTCAACAGTCTCCCTTCTGCTATTTTAGGCTTCACATTTTCAATGGGAGACAGGTCTGGACTACAGGCAGGCCAGTCTAGTACCCGCACTCTTTTACTATGAAGCCACGTTGATGTAACACGTGGCTTGGCATTGTCTTGCTGAAATAAGCAGGGGCGTCCATGGTAACGTTGCTTGGATGGCAGCATATGTTGCTCCAAAAGCTGTATGTACCTTTCAGCATTAATGGGGCCTTCACAGATGTGTAAGTTACCCATGTCTTGGGCACTAATACACCCCCATACCATCACACATGCTGCCTTTTACACTTTGCGCCTATAACAATCCGGATGGTTCTTTTCCTCTTTGGTCCGGAGGACACGACGTCCACAGTTTCCAAAAACAATTTCAAAATGTGGACTCGTCAGACCACAGAATACTTTTCCACTTTGTATCAGTCCATCTTAGATGAGCTCAGGCCCAGCGAAGCCGACGGCGTTTCTGGGTGTTGTTGATAAACGGTTTTCGCCTTGCATAGGAGAGTTTTAACTTGCACTTACAGATGTAGCGACCAACTGTAGTTACTGACAGTGGGTTTCTGAAGTGTTCCTGAGCCCATGTGGTGATATCCTTTACACACTGACATCGCTTGTTGATGCAGTACAGCCTGAGGGATGGAAGGTCACGGGCTTAGCTGCTTACGTGCAGTGATTTCTCCACATTCTCTGAACCCTTTGATGATATTACGGAGCGTAGATGGTGAAATCCCTAAATTCCTTGCAATAGCTGCTTGAGAAAGGTTTTTCTTAAACTGTTCAACAATTTGCTCAGGCATTTGTTGACAAAGTGGTGACCCTCGCCCCATCCTTGTTTGTGAATGACTGAGCATTTCATGGAATCTACTTTTATACCCAATCATGGCACCCACCTGTTCCCAATTAGCCTGCACACCTGTGGGATGTTCCAAATAAGTCTTTGATGAGCATTCCTCAACTTTATCAGTATTTATTGCCACCTTTCCCAACTTCTTTGTCACGTGTTGCCGGCATCAAATTCTAAAGTTAATGATTATTTGCAAAAAAAAAAAATGTTTATCAGTTTGAACATCAAATATGTTGTCTTTGTAGCATATTCAACTGAATATGGCTTGAAAATGATTAGCAAATTATTGTATTCCTTTTATATTTACATCTAATGCAATTTCCCAACTCATATGGAAACGGGGTTTGTACGACACAAATGCAACGTTGAAACTGTCAGGTTCAAACACTGATGACATCTATTAAACAGACAAAGAAGCAAGGAATTAAACAGAGACAGAATTACATTTAGCTCAATTGAGGAGAGACGTCCGGGCTGTACTCTTGTACAGTCTCCATCACGCTCTGGCGAAAGATTGTACGCCTCCTCTTTGTCAGGACTTGATCTTGGGAGTTTGCTTTTCCGGGGTGCAACGGAAAGTTGGCACGGGCGAGACGGGAATTAAGGTACATGGCGGGTTTTAATATATCAATTTAACATATATCAAAAAAAAGGGATAAATGAAAGCGCGCACAGTGGCGGATAATAAACTATGAAACCAAAAGACTATAGCAAAAAGTACAAATGAAAAGCACGCACAGTGGCGGAGAATAAACTATGAAAAACAAAAAGATTATAAACATGGAACAAAAACTTACTTGGCTTGGACAAAAAAGGAGCAGCGTGAACATGGCCATGAAACAATGGACAGAGCATAAATGTGGTGTGAGGTCGTCAGGCCGAACAACAGAAAATGAATGAACTTAAATACTATGGACATGATTAGTGAAAGCAGGTGCGTGACTCAAAACGTGAAACAGGTGCGTGACGTGACAGGTGAAAACTAATGGTTGCTATGGTGACCAGACAAGGGAGTGAAAAGACAGAAACTAAACAAAACATGACTTAAAACAAAACATGATAATACAGACATGACACTCTTTTATTTGGACTTTCCCTGATTACAGGAAAAACAGCTGTTTCCAAGGGACGGGGGTCGTAAACCGCCATCGCCTTTGATTACGAACAGTTCAAAGAAAAGATCGTAAAACGGTTCACAGAGAAGGTGCCTGGAGGGGAGTCTGGCCCTGCTTCCTCTCCGCTTTTGGGTCAAGACAAAGTCTTTCTGTGGAATACAATGCATCAAAGAAACAGAACACCTTCATGTTGCTTCCCATCCTACACAGTGGAGTTTTACAAGCCTTTTTGTTCGGTAGGATCAAAGACGGCTTTTGTCTGTTCGCCGGGAACTCATTGAAAGTTTTGTGATTACTTAGATACAATTATTCTGACAGAAGCAACATTTAATCAATGTCAGGTTGTGACGTTGATTTGACATTGAAATTTGGTCATTTTCCCAACCAACAACATGAATCCAACATTAGATATCAACGTTGTGTCATTTTACAAATACAACAATTGTGCAACATTGTTTGAAAGTCAGTGTTAAAGGACATGTACGTATAATCTACATTGCATCAATGTCTTGTGCCAGCTGGGTGAGGAGTGCACCCAGAGAGCATTGAGGCACCTGAGAGAGAAGATTAGGATGTTTTCATTATTGCTGCTAACACGGCAGAGAAACAATGTGACAAAACAGCCTGGGGGTGAAGTGTGTGTGCCCCCCATCCTCCATTGGTGAAGTGTGTGTGCCCCCCATCTTCCATTGGTGAAGTGTGTGTGTGCCCCCCATCCTCCATTGATGTGTGTCTAATGACTCCCTCAGCCTGACAGCACTGCATCCTGGGGGAGCCTCCATAGATGTTCCTAGATTGAGCACGCCGTCTGTCATCACATCCGAATGTCATTTGCCAAACATGGCGTGCGCCACGTGCCAAGTCCACCTGTTTTGTTGTCGCCGCAAATTGAAGTCGGACCTCCCCGTGGCGTCACTTCCCAACCAATCAAGCTGCTGTGGAGTGGCATGTAGAAGACAGGCGATGTTTCCCGCATGTCGCGCAGGATATGCATGATTTAGCGCCAGTAGCTGAAGGAGTGCATGCAACACATCAATAATTCACGCCGCACCTTCACCACCACCAGGAGTTTGTCACGTCAGGTGAGGCAGAGAAAGGCAAAATGATGTCTCAACTTTGCCCTCCAGGAGCCTTCCCAGGTCTCCCCGGACTGGAGGAGGTGGTGGCATCACATGAGAGGTGGGGGCATCACATGAGAAATGGGGGCATCACATGAGAAATGGGGGCATCACATGAGAGGTGGTGGCATCACATGAGAGGTGGGGGCATCACATGAGAAATGGGGGCATCACATGAGAAATGGGGGCATCACATGAGAAATGGGGGCATCACATGAGAGGTGGTGGCATCACATGAGAGGTGGGGGCATCACATGAGAAATGGGGGCATCACATGAGAAATGGGGGCATCACATGAGAAATGGGGGCATCACATGAGAGGTGGTGGCATCACATGAGAGGTGGGGGCATCACGCGGGGTTTTGGTGGTAGCAGGGTGTATAATGTAGCCCGGAAGAGTTAGGGATGCATGGGATTCTGGGTATTTGTTCTGTTGTGTTTATGTTGTGTTACGGTGTGGATGTTCTCCCGAAATGTGTTTGTCATTCTTGTTTGGTGTGGGTTCACAGTGTGGCGCATATTAGTAAGAGTGTTATAGTTGTTTATACGGCCACCCTCAGTGTGACCTGTATGGCTGTTGAACAAGTATGCCTTGCTGTCACTTAGTGTGTGAGCAGACGCCGCATACAAAATGTGACTTGTTTCTTAGGTGAAAAAGCGGACGCGACGACAGTGGCATCACATGAGAGGTGGTGGCATCACACGAGAGGTGGTGGCACGCAAGGCGCACGCCGCCAAGCGCCACTTGACTCTGAGCGCCCGTGAGGCTGTCAACACTGGCTAACAGCTACTTCCTTCCTTGCACTTGTCATCACATCAAGGCTGCCTGTGGAGAGTCGTGGTGTGTTCATCCTTAAATGCTTTCTTTTATTGTGAAAAACCTAAGAGGATCTTTAACCACAGGCTGCTTGGTAGCAATACTGCTTGTGTACTCAAAAAAATAATGTTCGCATCTTGAAAACCTCACAGAGAATATTTTTTCTCCTAATTCAATTCTCAATAAACTGAAGCATATATATATATATATATATATATATATATATATATATATACACCGTATTTTCCGCACCATAAGGCGCCCTGGGTTATAAGCCGCGCCTTCAATGAACGGCATATTTCAAAACTTTGTCCACCTATAAGCCGCCCCGTGTTATAAGCCGCATCTAACTGCGCTAAAGGAATGTCAAAAAAACAGTCAAATAGGTCAGTCAAACTTTAATAATATATTAAAAACCAGCGTGATGTGGGCGCGCATGGAGTCGCATATCAACATGGACGGAGCTGCGTGAAAAAAGCCACCCGGCCTCTTCGCGTAAACTTACCTTAACCACTCGCTCATCTTTTCTTCATCCATCCATCCCTTCGAGTTAGCTTTTATGATGACGCCGGCTGGAAAGGTCTCTTTTGGCAAGGTCTTCCTTTTGAATATCACCATGGGTGGAAGTTTCTGGTCATTAGCATGGCAAGCTAGAACCACAGTGAAGGATGACTTCTCATTCCCTGTGGTGCGAATATTCACCGTACGTGCTCCCGTTGTATCCACAGTGCGGTTCACAGGAATATCAGTTGCTGTGAAATAGTAATCCGTGTGCGGATGGAGAGATTGCGTCTTTTCATGAACCGGATCCCTGTCGTTTAGTAGGAGCCATTTTGTGGTCTTTACAGATGTAAACACACAAAGGAAATGAAACGTACGGTAATATCCGCGCGCTTTTCTTCTTCTACGCGGGCGGGTGGTTGCTTACAGTAGAAGAAGAAGCGCTTCCTGTTCTATGGGGGCGGGTGCTTACCTTGGCGGTTGCTTGCGTAGAAGAAGAAGTGCTTCCTGTTCTACCGGGAAAAAAGATGGCGGCTGTTTACCGTAGTTACGAGACCGAAACTTTATGAAAATGAATCTTAATATTTATCCATATATAAAGCGCACCGGGTTATAAGGCGCACTGTCAGCTTTTGAGAAAAAAGTTTTTAGGTGCGCCTTATAGTGCGGAAAATACGGTATATATATATATATATATATATATATATATATATATATATATATATATATATATATATATATATATATATATATATGAATATATATATATGTATATGTATGTATATACATATGTATGTATATACATACATACATATACATAGATACATACATACAGTATAAATACATACATATATACATACACATACATACATACATATACATATATACTGTACATGTATATATATACATATTACACATACATATATATACATACATATATACATACATGTATATATATACATACATACACATACATATATATACATACATATATATATATATATACATACATACCAGTGACGTGCAGTCACTAGAGGCAGGTGAGGCGGCGCCTCACCTGCCATCATGGAAAGAAAAAAAATGTAAAAAAAATTTTTTTTTAATTAAATTGTTATATGTATCCAGTGATTATACTATAAAGTTATTTTCCATTTAACTTCACCAGTTTTAGATTATTTTTATTCAAAATCGCTGAATTTTCACATTTGCCGTTCAAATACTGAGAAGAGACGGTGCGGTGAACAGCAGCAAGTTGAGGCACGTCACTCAGTGCCTCAACATGGATTGCGCAATGACTCGGCTAACTGCTGGCCTGCTGTGCAGTGAGACCGTATTGCTATATGAATTATATTATACATTTCCATAGTTTAGTTAGCTGAGGTATATAATGTACAGTGTATTTTGTCAACAACTGTATGTGTGTAACGTATTTCTTGTGCTGAGCGATCAGAAAACTGCTGCAAAAGACGCACTGGCTGAGGCTCGCAGTAATCCCGCCTCCTGGTGCCGGTTAATGCACCCCCCGCTGCAGAATGCACCCCCTGACGGGAGCGCCACACCAACCAAAGCCCACACCCAAACCCTCCACGTGCAAGACCGAATCCACCCAAAAAAAAGTCACTTAACAAGAAGCCAAAACGTGCAAAAACAACAATGTTAATATATACATACATATTACATATATTTACATATACACATTATGTATATTTATACTTTATGTATATATTTACATATATACATTATGATCCAGGGTGATGGTTCAAATGCAGAGGATATTTTCACCACACCTAGTGTGTGTGTGACAATCATTAAATGGATGGATATACAGTATATACCGTGTTTTTCGGACTATAAGTTGCAGTTTTTTTCATACTTTGGCCGGGGGTGCGACTTATACTCAGGAGCAGGGCCGGCCCGTGGCATAGGCCGTATAGGCAAATGCTAAGGGCGCCGTCCATCAGGGGGCGCCACGCAAGTGCCACAAATGTTGGAGAGAAAAAAAAAAAAAAAAGAGAAAAAAAGGTGGTACTATTATTTCTAAATACAAAAAATAATCCCACGTTAATTAAAATGCAAAGTAAAGCCTATTTAATAGAAATATTATTTGTTACAACATCCACCCCGCACGGTGCGCCCCCTCCCTTCCCGTATCAAGACTCTTTTTGGATGTCACCACATCAAAAAATCAACACAAGATGTCAAAACGGCCAAAACTGTCAGGTGCCCAGGGAAGAAAAAAGAGAAAAGAAGAGGAGGAGAAACGAGAAAAGACAGAGGTAGCAAGTAAGTAACGTTAGCCTACATGAAATTATTTGTCTGTTACAGAATGTGATAGTAACCTGGCTTTTTAGCATTAAGCTAATGTTACATGAGTCGGCAATTGCTAATCAATAAATAGCTAGTTCTGTTTTAACGTCGGGTTAATATTGTGGAGGGGGCTAAATTGTTATGGAAAATAATAATGTAACGTTAGGTAATTACAGTACTCCCACCTTACATTCCTCAGGGACATTTGTATTAGATCTTTTAAGCAGGTGTTTTTTGTTTACATTGTTATTGCCTTCTGGTTAGCTAATGTTTGCCCTGCAGGTAATAGTCACTTTTCCACCCCTTTATATATTAGGTATAGTTGTAAGTAAAAAAAAAAGGTCAAAGACAAAGCTATTCGGTTTCTTGTGAGTATATACACTTCACTGCCGATGTGGGGAGGGGGGGGGGGGGGGGGGGGGGCACCACCTAAAATCTTGCCTAGGGCGCCAGATTGGTTAGGGCCGGGCCTGCTCAGGAGCGACTTATGTGTGAAATGATGAACACATTAGCGTAAAATATCAAATAATATTATTGATCTCATTCACGTAAGAGACTAGACGTATAAGATTTCATGGGATTTAGCGATTAGGAGTGACAGATTGTATAGCATGTTCTATATGTTATAGTTATTTGAATGACTCTTACCATAATATGTTACGTTAACATACCAGTTGGTTATTTATGCCTCATATAACGTACACTTATTCAGCCTGTTGTTCACTATTCTTCATTTATTTTAAATTGCCTTTCAAATGTCTATTCTTGCTGTTGGCTTTTATCAAATACATTTCCCCAAAAAATGCGACTTATACTCCAGTGCGACTTATATATGTTTTTTTCCTTCTTTATTGTGCATTTTCGGCCGGTGCGACTTATACTCCGAAAAATACGGTACATATATATGAACATATACATATATGTATATATGTACATATACATGTACATAAATGTACATTTACAATTTCAACACATACATTGTATTGAATACATAATAGACATTGTGCTGTGCAGGAAACAATAAAGTACAATTTGCAGGCAGTGGTAATGAAGTTCTCCCGCCTCGAATACTGAATTCACTTGGCTTGCATCTGCAGGATTCTTACAGGTGCACAAGTCTTTGTGGTGTGAAATCCAGGTCAGACGTGATGAGTGAACGCACACATGAGTTGATTTAGCGCCTCTTTGAACAGCATTTGCACTTTAAAGCTCTTCTGGCGTTCCTTAAAGCCCCCAACATGAATCCATCAAACATCAGCACTTCCTTCCCTCTTAGTATCCAACATGTCCTATCATTGGAAAACAGAGTTTCTATTAAAGCTCATCTCCTGTGGCTTTAAAGCACATGAAGCTGCACGCTGCAAAGCTGCACACTGATGTGGGACTTCCATTCTTCACTGATGTGGGACTTCCATTCTTGGACAGTACATGTGTCACCTCCTCAGGGCATCAAGAGGGAAGCTCGTGTGTGAAAAGCTATCACATGATGAGCCAGATGTTGATGTTCTTTTGCCCAGATACAGCCTCAGTACAAGTGTGTGTGTGTGTGTGTGTGTGTGTGTGTGTGTGTGTGTGTGTGTGTGCTAACTTGTTTACAGCTCACACCCTGCATGGAGGAGCCCCTCAGGGGAAGATAAAGACTAGTTGGCAGGGCCAAAGTGCAAGTGTCAGGGATGTAAACACTGGTAGTGTCAGGGATATAAACACTGGTAGTGTCAAGGATATAAACACTGGTAGTGTCAGGGATGTAAACACTGGTAATGTCAGGGATGTAAACACTGGTAGTGTCAGGGATGTAAACACTGGTAATGTCAGGGATGTAAACACTGGTAGTGTCAGGGATGTAAACACTGGTAGTGTCAGGGATGTAAACACTGGTAGTGTCAGGGATGTAAACACTGGTAGTGTCAGGGATGTAAACACTGGTAGTGTCAGGGATGTAAACACTGGTAGTGTCAGGGATGTAAACACTGGTAGTGTCAGTGATGTAAACACTGGTAGTGTCAGGGATGTAAACACTGGTAGTGTCAGGGATGTAAACACTGGTAGTGTCAGGGATGTAAACACTGGTAGTGTCAGGGATGTAAACACTGGTAGTGTCAGGGATGTAAACACTGGTAGTGTCAGGGATGTAAACACTGGTAGTGTCAGGGATGTAAACACTGGTAGTGTCAGGGATGTAAACACTGGTAGTGTCAGGGATGTAAACACTGGTAGTGTCAGGGATACAAACACTGGTAGTGTCAGGGATGTAAACACTGGTAGTGTCAGGGATGTAAACACTGGTAGTGTCAGTGATGTAAACACTGGTAGTGTCAGGGATGTAAACACTGGTAGTGTCAGGGATGTAAACACTGGTAGTGTCAGGGATGTAAACACTGGTAGTGTCAGGGATGTAAACACTGGTAGTGTCAGGGATGTAAACACTGGTAGTGTCAGGGATGTAAACACTGGTAGTGTCAGGGATGTAAACACTGGTAGTGTCAGGGATGTAAACACTGGTAGTGTCAGGGATGTAAACACTGGTAGTGTCAGGGATACAAACACTGGTAGTGTCAGGGATGTAAACACTGGTAGTGTCAGGGATGTAATTTGTTTAATCCAAATCCAGAAGTGTAAATAATATTTTTTGAAAAAATTGGACAAAGGTTTTTACTTGCATGCATAATTTGACAATAACTTTGAAAAAGAGCCCAATTTTTGGAAACAAATGCTATTTTACTATCAGAATATCAAACAGGAACATTTTTAGGTGTTTTGCCTGAATGCACCACAATTATTATTCAAAAATGTGTAACAATTTGCATCTAAAGAGAAATTGGCCAGAAATTGGCATATAGATATATATATATGCCAATATATATATATTCGATGGGAGACAGGTCTGGACTGCAGGCGGGCCAAGAAAAGTACCCGCACTCTTTTTTTACGAAGCCACGCTGTTGTAACACGTGCTGAATGTGGCTTGGCATTGTCTTGCTGAAATAAGCAGGGGCGTCCATGAAAAAGACGGCGCTTGGATGGCAGCATATGTTGTTCCAAAAGCTGTATGTACCTTTCAGCATTAATGGTGCCTTCACAGATGTGTAAGTTACCCATGTCTTGGGCACTAATGCACCCCCATACCATCACACATGCTGCCTTTTACACTTTGCGTCGATAACAGTCTGGATGGTTCGCTTCCCCTTTGGTCCGGATGACATGATGTCGAGTATTTCCAAAAACAATTTGAAATGTGGACTCGTCAGACCACAGAACACTTTTCCACTTTGCATGAGTCCATCTTAGATGTTCTCGGGCCCAGAGAAGCCGGCGGCGTTTCTGGGTGTTGTTGATAAATGGCTGTGGCTTTGCATAGTAGAGTTTTAACTTGCACTTATAGATGTAGCGACCAACTGTAGTTACTGACAGTGGTTTTCTGAAGTGTTCCTGAGCCCATGTGGTGATATCCTTTAGAGATTGATGTCGCTTTTTGATACAGTGCCATCTGAGGGATCGAAGGTTGGGGGCGTGGTTAAGATATATATATATATAAGAAATACTTGACTTTCAGTGAATTCTAGCTATATATATATATATATATATATATATATATATATATATATATATATATATATATATATATATATTAATAAAATAAATACTTGAATTTCAGTGTTCATTTACAAACTACAACTCACAAACACTTTAGAGTTAGGCTCCACCATCAGAATGTGTACTTAAACTTATAAAGATCACATGGATATTATTCAGTGAGTTGATTCACCAAAACTAACCTGTTATACAGGAGGAAAAAGCACACAGGACGTTTCAATTGTTCACAGACTGGTCGCGCTCATCAGAATGACAAGACACTTCCGGTCTGCAGGTGATAGCATTCAATTGGGAAGAAACGCCCTACTGCCCCCTACTGACCAATGTGAATACTGATAAATGTGTAATGACAGCTCCAAAAACGAATTCAAACCACAAAATAAAATAAATAAATCAACACAAAAATGTGACACATTATGGGTGGGTCACATATGCATGTACAGTAGATGGCAGTATTGTCCTGCTTAAAAGTGTCACAACATTGCTGTTTACGGCAGACCAACTGCTTTACGGTAGACACTGTTGTTGTGTGTTGTCAACACGTCACTCAGGTCCGCCTGAATTTCGGGAGTTTTTCGGGAGAAAATTTGTCCCGGGAGGTTTTCGGGAGAGGCGCTGAATTTCGGGACTCTCCCGGAAAATCCGGGAGGGTTGGCAAGTATGCTGATTAGCACTCCGACAAATCAATAACATCAACAAAGCTCACCTTTGTGCATTCACGCACAGTATAAAACGTTTGGTGGACAAAATGAGACAAAGAAGGAGTGGCATAAAACCTTTCTTTCTGTGGCAGCGTCGGAGAAAGTTACATATGAGAGTTCAAGGACCGCCTGAATTAGTAAGACTGGCCAGTGAAACATGGAGGATTTAGGTTTGTGTCATGTTTGTCCCCCTACATAAATCATGTTAAAAATGTCTTTTCCACATTCATTCATTTTGAACAAGCTCTGTGGGGGGAGACTGGGGACTCGCTACTTGCTTGCTGTCAATAAGCCACGGAGGCTTGCAGGAGTCTGCACTTCAACGTAAGGACACCTTGCAAGTAAAAGTTGAACCTGTGACCTTTGGCTGCGTCCCCGGGAAAATGTTGTTGAAAGACATCAGAAGAAGGCGAAGGAAACGCTCCACCCACAGCTTCATGCACCCACAGCTTCAGGCACCCACGCTACACCCACGCACGCACGTAGAGAGAGTCAGTATCCTGCAACAAGGCAGGGAGTGTAGAAAGACAACAAGAGGCGCACAGGGGGCGGGGCTTAGAGCTGAAAGAAAAGGGGGGGGGGGGGGGGGGGGGTGAAAGAATGACATCACCTTCCCTGAAATGTCACCATGAGCTCAAGCCTGGCAAAAAAAAAAGAAAAAAGCTGAAGCCTGGCTGTCTCCAGGGGTGACATCATCCTCCTATAAGCCCCGCCCCCATGTGTGTGTACTCTCACACGTGACAACTTGTGTTTATTACTGCTCCTCATTCTTCAACCACTGCGTCGCTTCCTCTCATAGGCAAATACAAATGAGTCATTTAAAACGGCGGTTGGTGTGATTGTAACACAGGCGGTGTTGGAACCGTAGGGCAGGTGTCAAACTGCTTCTCATTGAGATTGTTGCATCACATACCATCATGCATTTGATTATTACATTCTTATTTCAAATACAAGAAAGCTCTCGCAACCTTTGCTGCACCACACTGTGTGATCTATTATATATATATATATATATATATATATATATATATATATATATATATATATATATATATATATATATATATATATATATACATATATATATACATACATATATACATACATGTGTATATATATGTATGTGTATATATATGCACATACATATACATACACATACATACATATATACATATATATGCATAAATACATACATGTATGCATACATACACATATGTGTGTGTGTGTGTGTATATATATATATATATATATATACTGACCGTATATATATATATATATATATATATATATATATATATACATATATATATACATACATATATACATACATGTGTATATATATGTATGTGTATATATATGCACATACATATATATACACATACATACATATATACATATATATGCATAAATACATACATGTATGCATACATACACATGTGTGTGTGTGTGTGTGTGTGTGTGTGTGTGTGTATATATATATATATATATATATATATATATACTGACCGTATATATATATATATATATATATATATATATATATATATATATATATATATATATATATATATATATATACATATATATACATACATGTGTGTATATATATATATATATATATATACATATATATACATACATGTGTATATATATGTATGTGTATATATATGCACATACATATATATACACATACATACATATATACATATATATGCATAAATACATACATGTATGCATACATACACATATGTGTGTGTGTGTGTGTATATATATATATATATATATATGTATATATATATATATATATATATATATACATATATATATACATACATATATACATACATGTGTATGTATATATATGTATGTGTATATATATGCACATACATATATATACACATACATACATATATACATATATATGCATAAATACATACATGTATGCATACATACACATATGTGTGTGTGTGTATATATATATATATATATATATATATATATATATATATACATGTGTGTGTACATATATATATATATCTATACATATACATACATGTGTATATAAATGTGTATATATATATATATATATATATATATATACATACACACACATATACATACATATATACATATATATGCACAAACATACATACATATATATACACATGTGTGTGTGTATATACACACACACAGTATATATATATATATATATATGTATATATATATATATATATATATATATATATATATATATATATATATATATATATATATATATATATATATACATATATATATACATATATATATATATATGTCTTAATAAGGTTATCCAAAAAATAGTGCTCGATACCGTAGTAGAGCGCAATATATGTATGTGTGGGAAAAAAATCACAAGACTATTTCATCTCTACAGGCCTGTTTCATGAGGGGGAGTTCCCTCAATTATCAGGAGATGAAAAATCTCCTGATGATTGAGGGAACTCCCCCTCATGAAACAGGCCTGTAGAGATGAAATAGTCTTGTGATTTTTTTCCCACACATACATATATATATATATATATATATATATATATATATGTAGTCTAGGTTTATGTGGTTTATGTGTTATACAGTGCTCAATACCGGGGTAGAGCGGAATATATGTTAGGTCAGGAAAAAACACAGAGGCTATATCATCCCCACCAGCCTGTTTCACAAGTATCCACCTCTAATTCCACTTTACAGCAGCTTTGAGGAAACAGGTAACATTGACTGAGGGACAAAGAGTTGAAAAGAAATGAAGTCACTTGAGATGGTTTTCCTTAAAAGGCCATTATTGTATGAGTGTTACTTTCTCCACCTCCCATCTTCTGCTCACCTGCCAGCCAATCAGAAGCAGGTATTGCATGGCGCAGATTATGTAACCTGTAGAGTTGGAAGGGGTGGGCGAGGCCTGTTAACATTCTATATCACCTTACACCTGAGACACACCATCAGAGGTGAGTCACTCGTGCATCCTCTATTCCAAAACAAGAGTGTAACCATAGCACTGACAGACTATGCACATATATGTACATATGTACACACATACTTGTACACACATACATATATACAGTACATATGTATGTGTGTACATAAATATGCACATGCACATATATACATATTATATATATACACATTTATAAATATATATATATATATATATATATATATATATATATATATATATATATATATATATATATATATATATATATATATATATATATATATATATATACATATATTTATATACACATATATATATATACACATATATATATATACACATATATAAATATATATATATATATATACATATACATATACATATACATATACATATACATACATAAATATATATATACATACATAGACTTATACATACAGTATATAAACATATAAACATATACAGTATACATATATACATATACGTACATATACATATGTATGTACACATACATATAAATATACATATACATACACTGTATATACATATATAATTACATACATGTGTATATATATTTTTATTATAATTGTTTATTAATTAAATTATAATTGACTTATTTTAGCACTGGACTTCCAGAAGGTGACCACTTTGGACACAATAAGGTTTGTTGAGTAGAGAGCAGGTTTGAAGGAAAGGTAAGAAGGTTTGTTCGGTAAAGAGCAGGTTTGAAGGAAAGGTAAGAAGGTTTGTGTGGTAAAGAGCAGGTTTGAAGGAAAGGTAAGAAGGTTTGTTTGGTAAAGAGCAGGTTTGAAGGAAAGGTAAGAAGGTTTGTTTGGTAAAGAGCAGGTTTAAAGGAAAGGAAAGAAGGTTTGTTTGATAAAGAGCAGGTTTGAAGGAAAGGTAAGAAGGTTTGTTGAGTAGAGAGCAGGTTTGAAGGAAAGGTAAGAAGGCTTGTTTGGTAAAGAGCAGGTTTGAAGGAAAGGTAAGAAGGTTTGTTTGGTAAAGAGCAGGTTTGAAGGAAAGGTAAGAAGGATTGTTTGGTAAAGAGCAGGTTTGAAGGAAAGGTAAGAAGGTTTGTTTGGTAAAGAGCAGGTTTGAAGGAAAGGTAAGAAGGTTTGTTTGGTAAAGAGCAGGTTTAAAGGAAAGGTAAGAAGGTTTGTTTGGTAAAGAGTAGGTTTGAAGGAAAGGTAAGAAGGATTGTTTGGTAAAGAGCAGGTTTGAAGGAAAGGTAAGAAGGTTTGTTTGGTAAAGAGCAGGTTTGAAGGAAAGGTAAGAAGGATTGTTTGGTAAAGAGCAGGTTTGAAGGAAAGGTAAGAAGGTTTGTTTGGTAAAGAGCAGGTTTGAAGGAAAGGTAAGAAGGATTGTTTGGTAAAGAGCAGGTTTGAAGGAAAGGTAAGAAGGTTTGTTTGGTAAAGAGCAGGTTTGAAGGAAAGGTAAGAAGGTTTGTTTGGTAAAGAGCAGGTTTAAAGGAAAGGTAAGAAGGTTTGTTGGGTAGAGAGCAGCTTTGAAGGAAAGGTAAGAAGGATTGTTTGGTAAAGAGCAGGTTTGAAGGAAAGGTAAGAAGGTTTGTTTGGTAAAGAGCAGGTTTGAAGGAAAGGTAAGAAGGTTTGTTTGGTAAAGAGCAGGTTTAAAGGAAAGGTAAGAAGGTTTGTTGGGTAGAGAGCAGCTTTGAAGGAAAGGTAAGAAGGTTTGTTTGGTAAAGAGCAGCTTTGAAGGAAAGGTAAGAAGGTTTGTTTGGTAAAGAGCAGGTTTGAAGGAAAGGTAAGAAGGTTTGTTTGGTAAAGAGCAGGTTTGAAGGAAAGGTAAGAAGGATTGTTTGGTAAAGAGCAGGTTTGAAGGAAAGGTAAGAAGGTTTGTTTGGTAAAGAGCAGGTTTGAAGGAAAGGTAAGAAGGTTTGTTGGGTAGAGAGCAGCTTTGAAGGAAAGGTAAGAAGGTTTGTTGGGTAGAGAGCAGGTTTGAAGGAAAGGTAAGAAGGTTTGTTGGGTAGAGAGCAGGTTTGAAGGAAAGGTAAGAAGGTTTGTTTGGTAAAGAGCAGGTTTGAAGGAAAGGTAAGAAGGTTTGTTTGGTAAAGAGCAGCTTTGAAGGAAAGGTAAGAAGGTTTGTTTGTTAAAGAGCAGGTTTGAAGGAAAGGTAAGAAGGTTTGTTTGGTAAAGAGCAGGTTTGAAGGAAAGGTAAGAAGGTTTGTTGAGTAGAGAGCAGGTTTGAAGGAAAGGTAAGAAGGATTGTTTGGTAAAGAGCAGGTTTGAAGGAAAGGTAAGAAGGTTTGTTTGGTAAAGAGCAGGTTTGAAGGAAAGGTAAGAAGGATTGTTTGGTAAAGAGCAGGTTTGAAGGAAAGGTAAGAAGGTTTGTTTGGTAAAGAGCAGGTTTGAAGGAAAGGTAAGAAGGTTTGTTTGGTAAAGAGCAGGTTTAAAGGAAAGGTAAGAAGGTTTGTTTGGTAAAGAGCAGGTTTGAAGGAAAGGTAAGAAGGATTGTTTGGTAAAGAGCAGGTTTGAAGGAAAGGTAAGAAGGTTTGTTTGGTAAAGAGCAGGTTTGAAGGAAAGGTAAGAAGGATTGTTTGGTAAAGAGCAGGTTTGAAGGAAAGGTAAGAAGGTTTGTTTGGTAAAGAGCAGGTTTGAAGGAAAGGTAAGAAGGATTGTTTGGTAAAGAGCAGGTTTGAAGGAAAGGTAAGAAGGTTTGTTTGGTAAAGAGCAGGTTTGAAGGAAAGGTAAGAAGGTTTGTTTGGTAAAGAGCAGGTTTAAAGGAAAGGTAAGAAGGTTTGTTGGGTAGAGAGCAGCTTTGAAGGAAAGGTAAGAAGGATTGTTTGGTAAAGAGCAGGTTTGAAGGAAAGGTAAGAAGGTTTGTTTGGTAAAGAGCAGCTTTGAAGGAAAGGTAAGAAGGTTTGTTTGGTAAAGAGCAGGTTTGAAGGAAAGGTAAGAAGGTTTGTTTGGTAAAGAGCAGGTTTGAAGGAAAGGTAAGAAGGATTGTTTGGTAAAGAGCAGGTTTGAAGGAAAGGTAAGAAGGTTTGTTTGGTAAAGAGCAGGTTTGAAGGAAAGGTAAGAAGGTTTGTTGGGTAGAGAGCAGCTTTGAAGGAAAGGTAAGAAGGTTTGTTGGGTAGAGAGCAGGTTTGAAGGAAAGGTAAGAAGGTTTGTTGGGTAGAGAGCAGGTTTGAAGGAAAGGTAAGAAGGTTTGTTTGGTAAAGAGCAGGTTTGAAGGAAAGGTAAGAAGGATTGTTTGGTAAAGAGCAGGTTTGAAGGAAAGGTAAGAAGGTTTGTTGGGTAGAGAGCAGCTTTGAAGGAAAGGTAAGAAGGTTTGTTGGGTAGAGAGCAGGTTTGAAGGAAAGGTAAGAAGGTTTGTTGGGTAGAGAGCAGGTTTGAAGGAAAGGTAAGAAGGTTTGTTTGGTAAAGAGCAGGTTTGAAGGAAAGGTAAGAAGGATTGTTTGGTAAAGAGCAGGTTGGAAGGAAAGGTAAGAAGGTTTGTTTGGTAAAGAGCAGGTTTGAAGGAAAGGTAAGAAGGTTTGTTTGGTAAAGGGCAGGTTTGAAGGAAAGGTAAGAAGGTTTGTTTGGTAAGGAGCAGGTTTGAAGGAAAGGTAAGAAGGTTTGTTTGGTAAAGAGCAGGTTTGAAGGAAAGGTAAGAAGGTTTGTCTGGTAAAAAGCAGGTTTGAAGGAAAGGTAAGAAGGTTTGTTTGGTAAAGAGCAGGTTTGAAGGAAAGGTAAGAAGGATTGTTTGGTAAAGAGCAGGTTTGAAGGAAAGGTAAGAAGGATTGTTTGGTAAAGAGCATGTTTGAAGGAAAGGTAAGAAGGTTTGTCTGGTAAAGAGCAGGTTTGAAGGAAAGGTAAGAAGGTTTGTCTGGTAAAGAGCAGGTTTGAAGGAAAGGTAAGAAGGTTTGTTTGGTAAAGAGCGGGTTTGAAGGAAAGGTAAGAAGGATTGTTTGGTAAAGAGCAGGTTTGAAGGAAAGGTAAGAAGGATTGTTTGGTAAAGAGCAGGTTTGAAGGAAAGGTAAGAAGGCTTGTTTGGTAAAGAGCAGGTTTGAAGGAAAGGTAAGAAGGCTTGTTTGGTAAAGAGCAGGTTTGAAGGAAAGGTAAGAAGGTTTTTTTGGTAAAGAGCAGGTTTGAAGGAAAGGTAAGAAGGTTTGTTTGGTAAAGAGCAGGTTTGAAGGAAAGGTAAGAAGGTTTGTTTGGTAAAGAGCAGCTTTGAAGGAAAGGTAAGAAGGTTTGTTTGGTAAAGAGCAGGTTTGAAGGAAAGGTAAGAAGGTTTGTTGAGTAGAGAGCAGCTTTGAAGGAAAGGTAAGAAGGTTTGTTTGGTAAAGAGCAGGTTTGAAGGAAAGGTAAGAAGGTTTGTTTGGTAAAGAGCAGGTTTGAAGGAAAGGTAAGAAGGTTTGTTGAATAGAGAGCAGGTTTGAAGGAAAGGTAAGAAGGTTTGTTTGGTAAAGAGCAGCTTTGAAGGACTACCTGAGCCCAAAGGTGGGCTCAAAGTGTCTCATAATAGTTAGTTTGCTCCTCAAGAGGTCCAAGGCAGGTCGATGTTGGCGGAGAAAACATGGAAGAGAAGTTGTGTGAGAAAACGTCAACAAGTTTTAGCGTGGTTCCTAGACTTTTTATGACTAGCCTAAGCACCTTTCAATGACTCCCAGTTGTACCTTTGACCTTTCCTTTTACCCCCCGGGGTCTTAATTGTACATCATGGTCAACAAAAGCACTCAATCTGTTGTCTGCGGCTCCTTCTCACCTCCATTATGATGCAGGCCCCCTGCTGAGTGGACACCCCCACACACCTGCTGGCCCAGACCTAACCCCCATCCCTGCAGGTGCTCATTGCAGCAGTGAGAAGGTGAACAAATAGAGGAATAAACCCCGGGTCAAAGGTTACTCCGCCACATTCTGGCTTTTGGCCTTTTCCAGGGAGGAGAGGAACATCCCTCCAATGATTGACGGCACATACGCTTGAGTGGGCAATGAGGAGGAGGAGGAGGAGGAGGAAGAGGAAGAGGAAGGGGGCATCTAGGACATGAAAGCATTCCAGGTCAGCTATTTGCAGCTTGAGGGTGTGGATCAAGTCTGCACCGCTTACTAGGAATAAGTCAAATGCAGTGACTGCAAACCTAAAAGAAAGCACATCTTCATCTTCTATGTAGAGTTCATGATCATTTAGTGCAGTTACATCTCATCTCATCTCATCTGATCACTAATACTTTATTCATCCCCATGAGGGGAAATTCAGACTTTCAGCACAATCCCATTCAAGAGCAGACAAACATTACAGGGAGACAGAACAGGATCAAACATTACAGGAGACAGAACAGGATCAAACATTACAGGGAGACAAAACAGGATCAAACATTACCGAAAGACAAAACAAAATCAAACATTACAGGGAGACAGAACAGGATCAAACATTACAGGAGACAGAACAGGATCAAACATTACAGAAGACAGAACAGGATCAAACATTACAGGAGACGGAACAGGATCAAACATTACAAGGAGACAGAACAGGATCAAACACTACAGGGAGACAGAACAGGATCAAACATTACAGGGAGACAGAACAGGATCAAACATTACAGGGGGACAGAACAGGATCAAACATTACAGGGGGACAGAACAGGATCAAACATTACAGGAGACAGAACAGGATCAAAAATTACAGGGAGACAAAACAGGATCAAACATTACAGGGAGACAGAACAGAATCAAACATTACAGGAGACAGAACAGGATCAAACATTACAGGGAGGCAGAACAGGATCAAACATGACAGGGAGACAGAACAAGATCAAACATTACAGGGAGACAGAACAAGATCATACATGACAGGGAGACAGAACAGGATCAAACATTACAGGAGACAGAACAGGATCAAACATTACAGGGAGACAAAACAGGACCAAACATTACAGGGAGACAAAACAGGATCAAACATTACAGGAGACAGAACAGGATCAAACATTACAGGAGACAGAACAGGATCAAACATTACAGGGAGACAGAACATGATCAAACATTACAGGGAGACAAAACAGGATCAAACATTACAGGGAGACAAAATAGGATCAAACATTACAGGGAGACAAAACAGGATCAAATATTACAGGGAGACAGAACAGGATCAAACATTACAGGGAGACAGAACAGGATCAAACATTACTGGAGACAGAACAGAATCAAACATTACAGGGAGACAAAACAGGATCAAACATTACAGAAAGACCAAACAAAATCAAACATTACAGGGAGACAGAACAGGATCAAACATTACAGGGAGACAGAACAG